>NC_066546.1:3678-98678 GCF_024679095.1 Eriocheir sinensis | reverse complement strand
GTCACCTTCTTCAACACTAAATATCCTCGGTCTATCCTTAACTCAAAATTTTAACTGGAAACTTCACATCTCTTCTCTCACTAAATCAGCTTCCTCGAGGTTGGGCGTTCTGTATCGTCCCTGCCAGTTCTTCTCCCCCGCACAGTTGCTATCCATATACAGGGGCCTTGTCCGCCTCTCGTATGGTGTATGCATCTCATGTGTGGGGGGGCTCCACTCACACAGCTCTTCAGGACTGAGTGGAGTCTAAGGCTCTTCGTTTCATCAGCTCTCCTCCTCTTACTGATAGGCTTCTACCTCTTAAATTCCGTCGCGATGATGCCTCACTTTCTATCTTCTATCGATATTTCCACGCTGACTGCTCTTCTGAACTTGCTAACTGCATGTCTCCCCCCTCCTCCGGCCTCGCCTTACACGACTTTCTGATCAAGCTCATCCCTATACTGTCCAAACCCCTTATGGAAGAGTTAACCAATATCTTCACTCTTTCATCCCTCACGCTGGTAAACTCTGGAACGATCTTCCCTCATCTGTATTTCCTCCTGCCTACGACTTAAACTCTTTCAAGAGGGGGGTAGCAGGATACCTCTCCTCTCGAAATTGATTTCTCTTTTTGGCCACTCGTCTGTACTCTATTCAGGAGCAGTAAGTAGCGGGCTTTTTTTTTTCATTATTGTTTTCTTATTTTTTTACGCCCTTGAACTGTCTCCTCTGCCGTAAAAAATAAATAAATAAATAAATGAATATATATATATATATCTCTAGATATATATCTATATATATATCTATATATATATTTATCTATATATATATATATATATATATATATGGGTGAGGCGTCGCCTCGCCCACCCTATGACGCCAAACCCGGGGGTGCGTCTAGGCAGGTCTCCATGCAGGTCCTTTCCCATCCTGAGTACCTCCTGGCAAGATGCATTGACTTGCTCGATCCATGAAGCCTGTGGGCGTCCACTTGGCCTCCTCCACTCTGGGTTGTCTTTTAAATAAACAACCTGATGAGCAGGGTCGTGTTTTGGGCAGCGTGCCACGTGCCCGTATAGCCGGAGTTGGCGTTTGTGGGTCTGTGCAGGTAATGGGCCTCGAATCAGTTTTTTGGGCAGCGTGCCACGTGCCCGTATAGCAGGAGTTGACGTTTGCGGGTCTGTGCAGGTAATTGGCCTCGAATCAGTCTCGCCGGTTTGACACAAAGTCATTCCAGCGGTATCTATTATTATGAGTACGAGTATCTATTATTATGAGTACGAGGAAAAACTCAAACAGTTAAACTTGCATTCTCTAGAAAGGCGAAGGGTGCGTGGTGACACGATCGAGGTTTATAAATGGATGAAGGGCTTTAATAAGGGAGACATTCATAAGGTTTTGTTGGTAAGAGAACCGGGTAGGACACGAAGCAATGGGTTTAAACTGGATAAATTCAGATTCAACAGGGAAATGGGCAAAAATTGGTTTACAAACAGGGTGGTGGATGAGTGGAATAGGCTTAGTAGTCATGTGGTGAGTTCCAATACAATTGTCACATTCAAAAATAGATTAGATAAATTCATGGACAGCGATATTAGGTGGGGTTAGATACACGGGAGCTACACGGGAGCTTAGGTTCGGAGGAGCTGCCTCGTACAGGCCTGCCGGTCTCTTGCAGAGTCCTATGTTCTTATGTTCTTATTTCCAAAGTTATCAATACGCCTCTCCAAGTCCCAATTTAGTGTCCATATCTCGCAGCCAGCAGTGTTGCCTCTATCTTCTATCGATATTTACATTTTGACTGCTCTGCTCAACTCGCAACTTCATGTCGCCTGAATTTACTTGTCTACATATAAGTTTTGTACCAGTATTTCTCGTTCGCAAAGAGTCATCAATTATAAACAATATTGATTTGTCCATATTCGTAAAGCCATTGAGTATTTTAAAACATTCGATCAGTTTTCCTCGGAGGCGACGTTTCTCAAGAGAAAATATGTTAAGGGTTGAGAGCCTCTCGTCGTAGGGTTTGTAGCGCAAGGAAGGGATCATTTGTGTTGTCCGATGTTGAACACCTTCTAATTTAGCGATGTCCTTTGTATGGTGAGGAGACCAAAACTGAACCGCATGTTCTAAGTGAGGTCTGACTAAAGTGTTGTAAAGCAAAGGTATTATTTTTTTTTTTTTTAAAGTTTCTTTTAATGAGGTCCAGCATTCTGCTCGCTTTGTTTGCTGCATCGATGCATTGCTGTGAGAATTTGAGGTTTGACGCGATTTTGACCCCCAGGTCATTGACGGACTGAACGTTGTGTTTAACGCCGCGCATTTCGTAATCGAACTTCTTATTTTTTATTCCAACTTAAAGAACCTGGCACTTATCTACATTAAAGGGCATCTCCCATCTATCACACCAAGCTGATATTTTATGCAAATCCTCTTAGAGGCTTTGTCTGTCTTCGTCAGTGAGAATTGAGTTACCAATCTTTGTGTCATCTGCAAACTTACTAATGAGATTATTGATTCCAACGTCAACATCGGTGATGTAAATAATGAAGAGCACTGGGCCAAGAACCGAGCCCTGGGGGACGCCACTAGTGACAGGCGATCACCACTCTTTGTTGTCTGTTGCTCAACCAATTCGAGATCCATTTATAAAGAAATTTATGGTATGGATCGTTATCAAACGCTTTCTGGAAATCAAGACAGACTAAGTTCAGTGATTTAGTTACGCCATAATCTGAGATGAGGTCGTTATAAAAGGTCAGTAGATTAGAGAGAGAGAGAGAGAGAGAGAGAGAGAGAGAGAGAGAGAGAGACTCAAAAATGGTCCAGATGTTTTGAAATTCTCACACGACCCCCCCCAGAAAAAAAATGTCTAACAACTATCTGCTAGGTGTCGGTTGGTGGCCGCCAGCTGAACCTCACGAGATGATCTGACAACCGATAAGACTCCGCATATGTTTCCTCCGTGGTGTGGTGGTTAACGTGCCCAGCTATGAATCTGCAGGTAAAGGTTCACCCAGCTGTTCATCCTCCCTTTCGGGCTGGTAAATAAATTGGTACCTGGAAAACCTGGGAAAGGTAGGTTGTGGTAACCCGGATTTTTTTCACATTCGGCTTTCTCGATGGGGCTTGCTGTTTGACCCCATTCTGTTAGTGGTGCGGACATTTCTTTTTATAGTTGCGCCATCTTGCTTGGCTCATGCTGTCCCCTGTAGCTCATTCTTGGTCCATTTTAGAGAGTTAATATAGAGTCCGTGTTGATAGGTGGCCTCCAGGACAGCTTCTAGGTCGTCTTGGGCCACTCGGCGATGACTGGATATTGCCAACTTGTAGCGGCGGACGGGACTCGAACCTGGATCTCCGGAACATCGCGCCTCTTGCCCTGTGTCCCGGTAATGGGTTATACGCCGCCACAGTCTCAAGGGCCACTGTGACGGAGATAAGCACTGAAACCACGCGCAACTGCAGGTCATGCCCTCATCTTCACCTTTCCTCCGCTCCTGGGCAAGCTGAACATCGCCTTCGATGGGGACGAGGGTGTGGAGGCGCAGCGATACGAACTCAAAGAACACACCGAGTTGTCAGCACAGCCCTCGGAGCCGCCGCCACCACTGCCAGACCCTGCCGCGGACAAACCCAAGACACTGAAGGCCACAACCGAGGAGCAAGAAGCCGCAAAAGACACCAAAAACAATGAAGCCACGCGGGGGAAGTGGAAGAACAAGGCTGAGTTCCTGCTGTCGTGCATCTCTATGTCCATCGGCTTTGGTAACATCTGGAGGTTCCCGTTCGTGGCTCTGGAGAATGGCGGCGGTGCATTCCTCATCCCTTACCTGATCGTGCTCCTGTTCATTGGCAGACCGATGCACTACCTGGAGCTCATCCTGGGACAGTTCTCCTCCTGTGGCCCCAGTCAGGTGTGGGAGATGCTGCCCGCGTTCAAAGGTAAGGACAAGTATGTTTGCATGTGGTCAAGGTCACTCGTACGCTGATGACTCTACTCTGCATTATTAAACTTCTTTCAACAGAAGACCCCTCAGCAGGAATTACCTGGTGCCCTTCAACCCTCAAAAACTCAATTTCTCCATCTATCAACTCGTCACAATCTTCCAAACATCTATTCCCTTCGACAACACTCAGTTGTCACCTTCTAATACACTAAATATTCTTGGTCTATCCTTAACTCAAAATCTTAACTGGAAACTTCACATCTCTATAGCTAAATCACCTTCCTCGAGGTAGGGCGTACGGAATCGTCTGCTCCAGTTCTTCTCCCATTCACATATGCAATACATATAAAAGGGCCTTGTCCGCCCTCGTATGGAGTATGCATCTCACGTGTGGGGGGCTTCACACATATAGCCCTTTTGGACAGAGTTGAGTCTAAGGCCCTTCGTCTCGTCAACTACCCTGTCTTATTTACAATCTCCCACCTACTAAATTCCGCTGCAATGTTGCCTCTATGTACCTTCTACCGATATTTTCATGATGACTGCTTTTCTGAGTTTGCTAACTGCATACCTATCCCCCTTCCGCGGCCCCGCTGTACACGGCTTTCTATTCTTACTCTCGCTGTACTGTCCAAATCCCTTTTGCAAAAGTTAACTAGCATATCCATTCTTTTATCCCTTATACTGGTAAACTCTGGAACAGCCTCCCTTTGTCTGTATTTCCCCCTGCCTATAACTTGACCTCTTTAAAGACAGAAGGGTCAAGACGCATCTTCTCCCGAAGCTGACCTCTCTTTTGGCCTCTTGTTCTAGTTGCTGTTGTTGGAGCAGCGCCTGGCGGGATTCTTTCTTGCTTTTTTGCTTCGTGCCCTTGAGCTGTCTCCCTTGCTGCAAACAAAGAAATTCTAGGTTTTTCAATTTCCTAATGCCAGAGCAGACCAGAATTTTCACTCTTTCATCTCTCATTGCTTAAAGGGTTCAGTGCGTGTTCATGTGTGTAAGTCATTTCTACACTTTCCAACTTCCTAATGCAAGAGTAGACCAGAATTTCCACTCTTTTATCTTTCATGTCCTAAGGACTGTGTGTGTTTGTGTGTTCAAGGTCATTTCTTGGCTTTCCAATTTCCAAATGCAAGAGTAGACCAGAATATTTTATCTTTCATCTATCAGTCACTTCCTAATGGGAGAGTTTACATTATATTACAGTATTTTCGCCTTTTCATTCTTCACTTTCTAATGCAAGAGTTTACGGTATCTTTGCTCTTTCATTCTTCACTTCCTAATGCAAGAGTTTACAGTATTCTCACTTTTTCATTCTTTACTTCCTAATGCAAGAGTTTACAGTATATTCGCTCTTTCATTCTTCACTTCCTAATGCAAGAGTTTACAGTATATTCGCTCTTTCATTCTTCACTTCCTAATGCAAGAGTTTACAGTATATTCGCTATTTCATTCTTCACTTCCTAATGCAAGAGTTTACAGTATATTCGCTCTTTCATTCTTCACTTCCTAATGCAAGAGTTTACAGTATATTCGCTCTTTCATTCTTCACTTCCTAATGCAAGAGTTTACAGTATATTCGCTCTTTCATTCTTCACTTCCTAATGCAAGAGTTTCATCACCATAAACAACATCTATCTAAATCCCTTATGCAAGAGTTAACCACCTACTACGTCATGTTCTTCACTAAACAGTTCTAACACTTTCTAATCTCTCTTCTATTTTCTTCTTTTTCATTAACCGGTTCCCACTGTACCTTTAATCACTCTCCCCAGGTGTTGGCTACGGACAAATGCTCGTCAACTGGTTCGTGTCCACCTACTACATCTCGCTGATGGCCACCTGCATGTTCTTCTTCTTCGCCTCCCTCAACCAAGAGCTGCTGTGGGCGTCGTGCGGGCTTTGGGCGAGCGAGGCGTGTGAGGATGCCGCGACCAACGTTACCATGCTACAGGGAGGCACGTCGGCAGCGGAGGAGTACCTGATGTGAGTGTGTTTAGTATGTGTTTACCAGTCTTTACGCACCACTACCAGGGAGTTATTGAGGGTATGCGTTTGCAAATCTGTACGCATCATTTCAAGGGAGTTATCAAGGGCATGTTAGCTAATCTGTACGCACCATTTCAAGGGATGATATCGAGGGCATGTTCGCTAATCTGTACGCACCATTTCAAGGGAGTTATCGAGGGCATGTTTGCTAATCTGTACGCACCATTTTTAAGGGACTTTTCGAGGGCAACGTCTCGGGCTCCCACTACGACTATTTCCCAAGGCCACAGGGAAGATTAACCGGGTTTTCATGGGAATTTTCCCGTTGAAGGTGCAGAAGTCGGGTAAAACAATCACTAGAATCGCAAAACAGTCTATGGAAATCACAGCACCTTCTACGAAAGGCTTTTCAAAAAGGCGAACTGATATGTTTAAATATGCTCGCTTTTATTAAATTCCGCTGAAGTTTTGACTCTCCTTCTTCTATCGATACTTTCCTGCTCACTGCTTCTGAACATGCTAACTGCATGCCTCCTTCCCCCCCATGGATCCGCTGCACTCGACTTTCTACTTGAACTCTTCCCAATACTGTCCAAATTCCTTATGCAAGCGTTAACCACCATCTTCATTCTTTCCTTCCTTTCGCTAGTTAACTCTGGAACGGCCTTCCTTCGTCTGTATTTCCTACGACTAGAACTCTTTCAGGAGGAGCGTATCAAGACACGTTTAAATCTACCCTAGCTCATTCCTATTTTGTCCAAATCCGTTACGCAAGAGTTAACAAGCATCTTCATTATTTCATCCCTTCCACAGGTAAACTCTGGAGCAGCAACCTTCCTTCGTCTGTACTTCCTCCTGCCTACGACTTGAATTCTCTCAGGAGGAGAATACGTACCAAAACACCTCTCCATCTATTTTTGTTAGTTGCTTCCTGTAGTGACGGTATGCTGGCTTGAGGGGCTAATTTTATTCATAGTGGCTGCCGTGATGTATGACTCTTGCCTGGCCAACGCTGCCCCCCGGTGCTCCTCTTGACCGAAGTCACTGAAGTTAAGGTTGATTGAAGGTCTGGGCAGCATGTGGTTAATCTTCCGCCACTCGACGAGGGTTTGAAAAATCAGCGTGTTTTCGTGGGACTCGAACCTAGTCCACGCCAGGGGTCCACGCTAGCTGACCACTCGGCCACCGCCTCCCCTGTCTCTACTGTCCAAATCCGTTTTGCAAGAGTTAACCAGCATCTTTGTTCTTTCATTCCTTTCGCTAGTAAACTCTGGACCATCCTTAAGTTCTTCATCTGCATTCGTTCCTGCCTATGACAAACCTTTTCAAGAGGAGAGTGTCGAGACACCTCTCCTTCCGAAATGGACCTCTATTTTGGCCATTCGTAGTGCCTTATTTTCGGGGTTTGCATTCTTGTATTTTCTGCCCTAAAGTTGCTTCCATTGTCAAACACTGAAGAAACGGTGGTAGGATTGTTGTTAGCTTTATTATTTATATTATTACTTTCTCCTCCACTTCGTCCATCACCCCACAGGAAGGAGGCGCTAAAGTGGACCTCGAGGGCTTTATTATCATTATTACTATTATTACTGTTACGCCACCCCCCACAACACAAGGGTCGTGAACCCAGCAGGACAGCAAGTCGGGTGCCAGCCACCCGACAGCTGCCCACACAAAACACCGCGAGAAGGGAAGGACACTAGAGGCTGGGGCACAAGGAAACACTCTCAACACTAATTCCTCGTTTACTGGCAAGTTCCTCACACAGTACAGTAGCTCTCGGGGCACAGTACAAGTTATACAGGCACACAGAAGCACGACAGACTCGCACACGGCTCTCCAGGCAAGCACAAACACGGATACACCCAGCAGTCACGCGCCTCCCTGTCTCCGCGCCTCGCACGCAACTTTGCGGCGGGCCAGCGCCCGCCCCCCTCTCTGTCTCGTCTCCACACCCCTGCATCGCTCAGCCCCGAAATGTTGGACCATCCTAGCCACGATTTCATCACATTACCCATGCAATCACACACATACAACACAAGTAAACACGCCAACACACGCACTGGTGTAACATTACCATCAATAATTATCGTCCCATCAGCCTTACGTCTGTCCTAATTAAACTATTCGAAAAAAATAATCAGGGATAAAATGATCACTTTCCTTGAAACAAATGATTTGATAACTGATAGTCAGCATGGATTTCGTAGTAATCGGTCTTGCCTTACCAACCTATTAACCTTCTTCAACGATGTTTATTCATGTTGGGACGCCCGAAGCCCATATGACGTAATTTACTTAGATTTTCAGAAAGCGTTTGATAAAGTTCCTCACGTTAGGCTTATCTCAAAACTGCGTTCCCATGGTATTAACGACCATCTATGTGCGTGGATTCATGACTGGCTCACCAACAGAGAAAAACGTGTAGTTCTTAATGGTGAAGCATCGGATTGGCAACCCGTCACCAGTGGCGTGCCCCAAGGTTCGGTCCTGGGGCCAACACTATTCATAATTTACGTGAACGACTTAGAAACTGATATCCTATCAAAAGTAGCCAAATTTCCCGACGACACCAAATTAAGAGGTACGGTAATGAACGGTCAAAGTTGCGAGAACATTCAATCAGACTTAATAAGACTTGCCGACTGGAGCGAAAAATGGCAAATGAGTTTTAACGTAGATAAATGTAAAGTAATGCACATAGGTGAAAAAAAACCTAACTTTAAATATTAGATTCAAGGACATGAGCTCAGCGAAGTAAAACAAGAAAAGGATCTTGGTGTCATTATCAGTAACACTCTTAAAATGAGTGATCAATGTTCTGCAGCGAGTAAAAGAGCCAATATGATGTTAGGATTAATCTCAAGAAACTTTGATTATAAATCACCCGAACTTATGAAGAGATTATATTTAGCATTTGTAAGACCACACCTAGAATACACCGTTCAGTTCTGGTCACCGAACTTTATCAAAGATCAAGTTTTGCTAGAAAAGATACAGCGACGAGCAACCAAACAAATTCCATCGCTCCGAAACTTGCCATATGACGAGCGTTTAAAGCGTTTAGATATGTTTTCCCTAAAAAAGCGAAGGATAAGAGGGGACTTAATTGAAGTGTTCAAAATCCTTAATGGATTCGACAACATTAACCAAGATAGTCTATTTCAGAGATACACCAACACAATAACTCGCAGCAACGGTATGAAGTTAAAGGGAAACCGATGTAACACATTGGTGCGCAGAAGTTTTTTCAATAACAGAGTCGTCGATCACTGGAATAGACTCCCACCGCCAGTAGTTAGCGCACAGAGTATCAATAGCTTCAAGTCTTCATTGGATAAGTACTTCAGGGATATAAGATTATACTGACCCTTCTTCGCATGTTTTCAGACAGATTGCAGCAAGACCTCAACCTAAATCCATATTATTCTCCCCCACAACCTAGATTGCAAGTAGCGTAAGTTAACAATAGAGTAAAGCAACAGTTAATGTCCGCATGACAGGTGGAGTGAGGTGTGGGTGCAGTAAGGTGACAGGTTACTGGTGCGTGCCTAGTACCGCCGGTAAAACGAGGATCAAGCCTCCACCTGTGCCCCTGAAACTACACCTCACCCATCGTGAGTATTAGGGGGGATTCTGGGGCTGCCCTGTGTAGGCCACTCGGCCTCTTCCAGCCTCCCTGTGTTTCCCTGTTCTTATGTTCTTATGTAATGAAGTCGTTTTCCCCCACAGCTTAGGTTACCAGTAGTGTAAGTTAAGGGTCGTAATTTCCTCTTATTTCTCTCTTTACTGTAAAATTTCCATGTCCCTTTCTTCCTTAAAGGCACATGGTGTTCTCTTCTAACTATTTCCTGCCGGCACGTTGCCGGAGGGAGAGGTGGGTGGGGAGGAGCCTTCATCTATTCTGTCCTGTTCTACCACACGTAGATTACTAGTAGTAGTGGTAGTAAACAGACACCCTCGCCATAGACCGATAGGTCCTCTGGTGTCTGTTCTTCCTATGTATTCCTATGTATTACTTTACACAATTTTTAAACGTCTCGGCGCATCAGTTCCCCTGTTTGAAAAGCCTCTCGTTGAAGTTGCTGGGCATTTATTTACCTGTTTTGTGATGCTCGTGACAGTTTGGCACAGCTTCTGCACCTTGGACGGAAAAAGACATCCATGGAAACCCGATTAAGATTCTCGTCGCACGAAGCCAAACTCTTCTTCAATCGAGTCGTTAATGTTTGGAATTATCTACCCTGTGATGACGTTGATAGTACAACAGTTACGGCCTTCTAAATCTTCTCTGGGGCTTTAGGAAACGGTGGTAATAGGAGTCCGATACGTTTAAGAAAATGGACCCCTTTGTCACCCTTCTCCACCTCCTCCTCCGTCACCCCACAGGAAGCAGGTTCTAAAAGTGGACTTCGAGGGGTTTCGCAGCGGCCTCGGTCTCCCGGACATCCGCCTAAGCATGTGTCTGGTGGCGTCCTGGGCGGTGGTGTTCATGGTCCAGATACACGGCATCAAGACCTCGGGGAAGACCGCCTACTTCACTGCCATCATGCCTTACGTGCTGCTGCTGGCGCTGCTCATAAGGGGCGTGACTCTGCCGGGCTCAGCTGACGGCATCATGTACTTCCTGACGCCGAGATGGGAGAAGTTACTGGATATACAGGTACAGAGAGAGAGAGAGAGAGAGAGAGAGAGAGAGAGAGAGAGAGAGAGAGAGATGTGAGTCTAAGGTGCATATTCTTAAACGTCTGTTCGCCCCGTAGGTGTGCCATAAACCTACAGAAACACTCATTAGAACACGGTTGATTTCCTTTTTCGGCCTTTGGAAACGTCTACAAATACCATCCTAATACCGACCGAAGACTGTTGAGGTACTCCCTTAACCCTGGCCACGTCTGTCCGTCCGTAGGTGTGGCTGGCGGCCGTGACCCAGGGGCTGTTCAGCCTGGCCATCGGCTCCGGTAATGTGATCACGATGGCCTCCTATAACGACTTCAGGAACAACATCTACGTGGACTCCGCCTTCATCTCCGTGGCGGACACCGTGACCTCCTTCCTCTCCGGCGTCACCACCTTCGCCATCCTGGGCCACCTGGCACTCCTGATGGGCGTGGACCTTCCCGACGTGGTGCATGGGGGTGGTACGTCCCTTGCCTTCGTCAGCTACCCCGATGCCCTGGCGAGGTTCCCGTGGCTGCCGCAGGTAAGGGGGTGTTCAAGTGTCCTTCCCAAATCATCAACTGTTCTTTCCAATCACAAATCTATCTGACTTTCGTTTCAAACCTTCAGTCGTTTTTGCAACTGCTTAATGGGACTGCTTTCCTTGTCCCACTCGTTCAGTGCCTTCTTCGTGAACCAAATCTTGCCCACAATCTTCCACCGCTTAAACTCCGCCGCAATGTTTCTTTTTTTTTCTATCTTCTATCGGTATATCCATGCTGGCTGCTCTTCTGAACTGCTTGGCTTTACCCCTCCCGCGGTCCAACGCAGACGACTTTCAACTCCCGCTTATTCCTATGCATCGTTTTTTCACCCTGTCCGGTGGTAAACTTTGGAATAGTCCTCCTTCGCCTGTATTTCTTCCTGCCTTCGACTTTAACTTCTCAAGACCCTTCCGAAATTAACTTCTCGTTTGGCCACTCTTTTGAACTCTTTTTGTAGGGGCAGTGGTTAGCTGTCTTATTTTTTTATTATTATTTTTTGCCCTTGAGCTGCCTCCTTTACTATAAAACAGTGAGAAAACAAAAGAAGCAATTGATTATTAGAAAAAAGAGACAAAAACTAGGCTCGGTATTGTCAGACGCTTTCTGCTCTCACGTCAACTATTTCCAAAGGCCAAACATGAAACCACTCGGGTTCTTGTGAGTGGTGTCTAAGGTTCGCGGTACAAAAGAAGGGTCAAACTGCCACTAGAGCCATAAAACTATCCTCGGATATGCCCACAACTCCTACGAAAGCCTTGTCAAATACGTGTGCTTGGGCGACGAAATGTTTAAGTATATATCACCCCAGATATCGTAAGTGACCACCATCCAAGGCTGGCAGTACGCTACGGTACGGAATTTATAACCGTACTCCGTACCTGAAAAAATACCGTACCGTAATTTTGTACCGTACCCCCAGCAATTTTTCCGTACCGTATGGTACGGTAAAAATACCGTACAGTAATTCAGTATCAATGTACATTTATATACATACATAAAAAATAATTAAGGTACGTCAATGAATTTGAAAAGCTACATTTATAAAGGGACTATATATGTATCAGGCCTCCTAAATATAGCCTACCAGGCGCTAATGAGCAAGAAAAAAAATAGGATGATCACTTGTTTTAAGCCTGTGGTACGGTACGGTTCGGAATTTTGCTAAATTTTCCGTACCTACATCATACCGTGCCGTACATTAGGAATATATCGTACCGAAATTCCGTACAGTACTTTTTTTATGAACATCTCAACCGTACCGTACCGCATTCCGCACCGTACCGTACCGTACTACCAGCCTTGCCACTCTGCCACCTTTCCGCAGATGTTCTCCGCGCTGTTCTTCGTCATGATGTTCACGCTGGGGCTGGGCACCATGGTGGCGGAGACCAGCGTGCTCATCACCGCCGTCAAGGACCATTTCCCGCAGCTTCAGACGTGGACGGTGAGCCTGTCCGTGTGTCTAGTGGGCATGTTCTCGGGACTCGTCTACGTCACGCCGCAGGGACAGCACGTGCTAACACTGGTCAACCACTACAGCGGCGTGAGTAGACTATAGACTGTAGTAGTAGTAATAGCAGCAGCAGCAGCAGCAGTAGTAGTAGTAGTAGTAGTAGCAGTAGTAGTAGTAGTAGTAGTAGCAGTAGTAGTTGTAGTAGTAGTAGTAGAAGTAGCAGTAGTAGTAGTAGTAGTAGTAGTAGTAGTAGTAGTAGTAGTAGTAGTAGTAGTAGTAGTAGTAGCAGCACCTGGACCCGACCTGTACTTTGAGACGACGGTGGTTGATAGTTGTATCAACCACAAGCTCTATTAGCTTAAGAAAAATATGTTTAGTAAGGTTTGTAATACTAACTAAAGATGGTTGTCTGCCACAGTCATTGGCGGGATGGGGCCAATAAATTGCTTTGTGAAAGGATATGAGAAAAGATACCGCTCACAACGCAACTCTAATGGATGGAGGCCAGTATTATAAAAAAAAGTAGAAAACAGTAGTAGTAGTAGTACTAGTAGTAGTAGTAGTAGTAGTAGTAATGGTATTATTATTATTATTATTATTATTATTATTATTATTATTATAGTAGTAGTAGTAGTAGTAGTAGTAGTAGTAGTAGTAGTAGTAGTAGTAGTAGTAGTAGAAGTAGTAATAGTAGCAGTAGTAGTAGTAGTAGTAGTAGTTCATATCTCATCTCTTCCTAAATCAGCTTCCTCGAGGCTGGGCGTTCTGTACCGTCTCCGCCAGTTCTTCTCCCCTGCACAGTTGCTGTCCATATACAGGGGCCTTGTCCGCCCTCGTATGGAGTATGCATCTCATGTGTGGGGGGGCTCCACTCACACAGCTCTTCTGGACAGAGTGGAGGCAAAGGCTCTTCGTCTCATCAGCTCTCCTCCTCATACTGATAGTCTTCTACCTCTTAAATTCCGCCGCAATGTTGCCTCTCTTTCTATCTTCTATCGATATTTCCACGCTGACTGCTCTTCTGAACTTGCAAACTGCATGCCTCCCCCCCTCCCGCGGCCCCGCTGCACTCGACTTTCTACTCATGCTCATCCCTATACTGTCCAAACCCCTTATGCAAGAGTTAACCAGAATCTTCACTCTTTCATCCCTCACGCTGGTAAACTCTGGAACAATCTTCCTTCATCTGTATTTCCTCCTGTCTACGACTTGAACTCTTTCAAGAGGAGGGTATCAGGACACCTCTCCTCCCGAAACTGACTTATCTTTCGGCCACCTCTTTGGATTCTTTTTAGGAGCAGCGAGTAGCGGGCTTTTTTTTTTATTAATGTTTACTTTTTTGTGCCCTTGAGCTGTCTCCTTTGCTGTAAAAAAAAAAAAAAAAAAAAAAAAAGTAGGAGTATTAGAGGAGAATCAGCTTGCTGGGGCCATTATTCTTATTAAACCTTTCGGTGCCCAAGCACTCACTCATTTGGCAAGGCTTTCGTAGGAGTTTTGGTCATTTCCAGGGGTAGTTTTATGAGGCTGGTGGTAGTTTGACAAAGTTTTTGCACCACGGACGTAAAGAAAGTAGTATAATTATTATTATTATTATTATTATTATTATTATTAGCAGTAGTAGTAGTTGTATGTCATGAATTCCTCATTCCAAGAAGAGACGAGAATGGAATATTCCGTGGAATTCCTCTCCAGCGGAAGATTCCATTATTCTTACTTGTCAACGGGTCAGTGCACAAGAGTGGGCGGAACTTATTCAAATCATATTATAGCCTATTGCTGCCAATGCTGAAATATTCGTGGGATGCATGACCAACTTTACTTAGTTCATGGTGTTAGGTTATTAATAGATAATAACCCATAGCCGTTAGGGCGTTAGTTAAGTGTTACGCAGAACAAGAGATGTTAGTTGTGGAGAGTGCTGGCATCTTGACCGCGGGCCAGGGAAGCTGGAGTGACCGTGGATCGGCGGCACACCTTCTCTTCAGCAAGTGACCCAGCTCCGCCAGGACGTCCTTCCCCTTACTCCCGCTCCACGTGTGTTCGTGGCGGTCTTTCCTGCCCTGCCGTATCCACAAGTCAGTTTGACTGTGTACTGCAGGCGAGGGAAGCCCTTGGGAGGTTACGAGAGAAGTGTTTGATGCGTGGAGCACCTTGGTAGGTTACGAGAAGCGGCTGAAGGACTCCAACGTTGGGCGGACGGACCACGTGCCATCCAGGCGGGCTTCTGGCTCGCCCATCCACACAGCTACATACAGTTCTTGCCTAGGATAGTTTAATCCAGTTAGCTAGGTAGCTGTATGCCTGGAATTAATTAATATTTCTTATTTCCAGCGAGTTTTCCTTGTCGAGTTAAATAAACTTAGGAGCAGGTTCATCTGGTCTTTGCTTATCCTATGAGGGTGTGATTGGTCAAAAATAAGTGACTAGAAGGGGGCTGTGAGTCTGATAACTAAATTTTCAGATAATTTATTTTATATTTTTATTGCTAAGACTACATCGAGATCTTCAGAAGTCCAGACCTTTTTCAAGAACCCCACATTAATTGGCACCCAGACACAGTAACCTGACCTCACACTCCATAGGAGAAGTATTGGCTGTTAGGCTCGTGAAGTATTTATCTAGCAAGATGTCTATATCACATTGGAAACAGGAAGCGGAAGAGATAGGGTTAAATGCTAAGGAAACCAACGAGTACATACTCACAGCGCAAGAGGAAGCGAGAGAAAAAGAAAGACAGCAACACCAGCTAGAATTACAGAAACTGGAAGCTGATAGAGAACGAGAAAAGGAGGCCCATGCAGTAAAATTGGCCGAGCTAGCGGCGAATAATGGGAATGGTACCAACTCTCAGAATAATAAGGTAGTTTCCCCAAAGCTAAAGTCTAATCATTTCAAAGAAGGTGGCAAGATTGAGATATTTATAGCGCGGTTGAGGAAGCCGCTAAATTAATGCAGTATGATGAGGTCACCAAGAGTGTGCAATTCATGAGTCTTTTTGAAGGTAAAGCTTTGGAATTGATTCATAGATTGGATGAGGACTCTCGTGAGTATAAGGATATGAAGGAGGCATTAATGGCAGCTTATGGAATGTCAGTTGATGATTTAAAGAAATATTTTTCCTATGCCTCCATAAATGACGATGAGACAGTAATTCAATTTGCTGCTCGCCTCAAGGGGTACTTACAGCAACGGCTCAAGAAAGACGGTGCTGAGGAAACACTAGAAGGTGTGAAGGACCAAATTTTGAGTGCGCGGTACGTAAAATCCTGCCCAGATGAATTAGTCACGAGGCTCAAAATAGACAAGGTGAGGAAATTGGAAGTTATGAAGAAAATGGCTTATTCCTATTTTGCGGCCTGCGGTAGGACGAAAAAGCCTCTAGTTAAAAGCAATAGCATGCAGAGTGATGCCTCTGGAAGAAAGATGGCTTCCGGCGTCGCCACCACTGGTGCGATTAGCCGCCAGTGGACTTCAGCCAAAAGTAACCAGAATTATGCACCGCGTTCGAAATCTGGAAGTTATGGGCCGCGACCTAATCAGGGTGACTACTCTAAGTGGCACAAAAATGCTGCAGTAAAGGAAAAAGGTGTAACGCAGCATGGGAATTTTGGTAAAAAGCAGGGTTCGTCATCACATGTGCCTTCCGTGACCGGCCAGTATCGCGATGAGGCGCAGAATCAATGACTATTGGCCGGAGCAGCTACAAATCAGTACGATGATCGGTTGAACTTGAGTAAAGCTTGGGTAGGAGACCGAGAGGTTACAGTGATGAGGGATAGTGGTTCTACCATTTGTACACTGAGGCACAGCTTAGCTAGGAACCATGAATTCACAGGCGAACGGAGAAAAATATGGCTGTTGAATAGCGCGCCAGTGATAGCTCCTGAAGTCAAGATAAAAGTCAAGTCACCCTATTATACAGGCTGGACAATGGCGGTGACACTCGAAACACCGCTCTATGATTTAGTGATTGGCAACGTAAGGAAGGAGGTGCAAGGTGTCCGTAGTAAACGTCTGCAGGAAAACAGTGTCATTAGCTGAACGACAACCGCGTCAGTTTTATCAAGCAGCGTGGCTTGATATACAGGCAGATTATCTCTCCCTCTGGTGAAAATATATTGCAGTTAGTTGTGCCTGCGAGATACAGAGAGGCTGTTATCAAGTTAGGTCATAGCACTGCTCCAGGCGGTCACATGGGAACAGGCGGTGGCTGAGTCGTCAAAGTAACGGCCTCGTGTTCAGGAGGACGCGAGTTCAATCCCCGCCCGGTACCACCAAGCTGGGATTTTTCAGCCGCCGCCGAGTGGCTTAAAACTACCCACATGCTGTCCAGAAGACCACCTATCAACCCGGACTCTAGATTCTAGGATCAAAGATGAGCTCTGGGAGGGCAGCATGAGCCAATGCAAGATGGCGCCACTATAAACACTCGCCTGCGCCAGAACGGGCTGGGCCGACCATCAGGACCTACCGGAAAGAAGCCTTGGACCGACCATCAGGATCCACCGGGAAGAAGCCTACCGGCGCAATAGGCTGCAATGTAAAAAAAAAAAAAAAAAAAGCCAAGACACTCGCTCGCGTACAAACACATTTTTACTGGCCAGGGATAGGCCAGGGGGTATCTAGATTTGTGAGGTCGTGCGATGTATGTCAAAAGACTATAGATAGGGGAAGAGTAAAGCCTGCTCCCTTTCAGCCACTGCCCATTACTGACTCTCCCTTTAAGAGAGTAGCAGTAGATTTGGTGGGGTTAATAGAGCCCCGAGCCAGCAATGGCTACCGGTATATTCTTACGCTTGTAGATTTTCCCACGCGTTGGGCACAAGCAGTGCCGCTCAAGAATATTGAGACGCAAACTGTGGCTGAAGCTCTCATGAGCATATTTTGCCGAGTAGGTATACCCAAACAAATACTGAGTGATCGAGGTACATAGTTCACCTCAGGGGTGATGGAGGAAGTACTCCGTTTGCTAGCTTGCAAAGGGTTACATAACACGCCCTACCATCCCATTGGGAATGGACTACTTAAGAAAATGCTTAAACGCATGACTGCCGAATAACCCAAGGAATGGCCTAGGTACTACCTTGCTCCTCTGTTGTTCGCGTACAGAGAAGCCCCGCAGAGCTCCACAAGGTTGTCCCCGTTTGAGCTAATGTATGGAAGGTTTGTTAGGGGCCCGCTACAGTTACTGAGAGAGCTGTGGGGTGACAATGTTCCGGACCCGAACGTCAAAAACACGTACCAGTACGTGTTAGATTTAGGTGACAGGTTGAGAGAGACCTGTAACATTGCTAAGGAGGAGTTACTCAAAGCAAAACAAGTACAGAAAAGTTACTACGACCGGAAGGCGAAGTTGCGTAAGCTCAGTGTAGGAGAACAGTGCCTAGTTTTGCTTCCCACAGCGAGCAACAAGCTGTTAGCTCAGTGGAAGGGACCTTACGAGGTTCAGGAGAAGGTCAATGACCTTAATTATATTCTCCTGGTTGATGGACACCCTAAACGGTTCCACATCAACATGTTTAAACAATACTACCGGCCAGAAGCAGCCGCGTGTTGGTTTAGAGAAAGTGAGTATGATGATAAGAAGGTGAGGTGTCTAGAGTTAGTTAAAGCTCACTATTCTCAACCTCAGATCGTAGATGTGGGAGCGGCAGTAGTAATACAGGATGATGAGGACGGCGAGGCTCCTGTCACTGTCTCTTCTAGACAGACAGAGTCAGTGCATGACGTGACGTTGGGAGAAAAGTTAGCCCCAGAGGAGAGGAAACAATTAGCTTCGTTGCTAGAGGGTTATGCAGAGTTTTTTTCTGACAAACCTAAGATTGCTCGGGTACCAGAGTATCGAATCGAGTTGACGAGCAAGGAGCCTGTCAGACAAAGGCCTTACCAGATTCCTTTACGAATGGTAGACGCCGTAAAAAGCGAAATCAGTGAAATGGAGGCCGCGGGTATCATAGAGAGATCAAATTCCCCCTCCTGCAGCCCCATGGTATTCGTAAGGAAGAAAGGAGGAGGAATGAGGATTTGCGGTGATTATCGAAAAGTAAACGCAGTGACACGCGTAGATGCTGAGCCAATGTCTGATCCGCAAGCCATATTCGCTACTCTGGCTGATTCTAGAATGTTTTCTAAGATAGATCTGACGAAAGGGTTTTTCCAGATTCCACTGAGTGAAGAGAGTTGTAAGGTGACGGCTTTTAGTACACCTGGGGGCTTGTATCAGTACAAAGCCTTACCCTTCGCGATGACCAACTCGCCAGCAGCTTTTAACAAAGTCATGCACGAGGTCATGAGAGGTATGGAAGGAATGGAGCTTTTCGTGGATGACGTATTAATTAACTCACCCACATTCAGGCAGCATCTAGAGACCCTCAGGTTAGTGTTGGAGCGGCTCCGGTGCTACAACCTGACCATTAAGTCCAATAAGTGCTTGATTGGGCACGAAAAGGTGCCATTCTTAGGTCATGTCATTGGTGAAGGACAGTATGGGTGCCAGTTGGATAAGATAGAAAAGGTCAGATATGCTCCACGTCCTCAGACCGAAATTCAGGTAACGTCATTCTTGGGCTTATCTGGATATTACCGGGATTATATCCTCAGTTGCTCTGTCATTGCTGCCTCTCTGCATGAATTGTTGAGAAAACATGCACCCAATAAGGTACAGTGGACAGATGCGCAAGAGGAGGCCTTCGCGACATTTAAAAGCATGTTATGCAAAGAGCCCATTTTGCAGCTGCCTGATTTCAATAAGCAGTTCATTCCGCGTACCGATGCATCACAGGAGGGCGTTGGTGCCGTGTTGATGCAAGAGAGTAATAATCAGGTGTTTCCTGTATGTTATTACAGTAGGAAGTTGCGTCCAGCCGAGATAAATTACACTACGGTAAAGAAAGAGCTCCCTGCAGTAATAGAGGGAATCAAGAGATATTATTTTTACATATATAGGAATCAGTTCGTTCTCGAAACTGATCATATGCCCCTAGCCAGTTTGAAAACTTCTAAGAACGCAAATGCACGCCTAATGCGTTGGGCGTTGTATCTCCAGCAGTTTCAGTTCACGGTAAAGTACATAAAGGGACAAACCAATGTTGGGGCGGACTTCTTGTCGCGTCTGGTAGCAGAGAAACCTGATCAAGGTGGTAGTAAGGTGACAGGATACTGTGACCCCTGAAACTACACCTCACCCATCGTGAGTAGTGGGGCAATTCTGGAGCTGCCCCGTGTAGGTCACTCGGCTTCCTGCAGTCTCCCCGTGTTCTTATGTTCTTATGTTCTAACTAAGTGACTGAAGTGGATAGGTTAGGTGGCTCGGAGACTTTATGTTCGGATCTTGGGACCTCAGATTCAACTGAATCGAGGAACCAAATGACGAAAGTCTGCAGATTATGTGGCTTCCGAGGGTGGTTGGCGATGCACCCCTCCATCCGGCCATGTGTTTTCGAGCAGATAGGAGCTGTCATAAACCTTAGGTGGTGGAGTCGTAAATGTAACCCTGAAAAAGTTGGTTGGCCCGAGAGTTTTGCGGCATGCTTAAAATTTAAGTTGCATGGTATGGCATGGTGTGATAATGTAGGAAAATTAGGCAGATAGCCAGGAATTTATACGATAAGTTACACCATTTTACACCTACCTACCTCTGATCCACATCTGTCCCACAAATACTGTGTATACATACATAACACCACTTACATATTGTGAATAATTGTGGCGAAGTTCGCCAAGCCCGCTCTAACAGGTAATGGCGCCTAGTTAGAGAGTTTTCTCTCTAGTTTGAGTATTAACGTAAATGTTGAGGTTTTTCACTCACAGGCGAACCGTCATTTCCCTGAGCAGAGGTTAACTGACATACACCACAGTGAAAAGTGTGAGAACGTACTGTCAAGAACATGCTAGTTCTGTAGGTGCAGCTGTAGGGCATGTTACCAGTGTTGGCAGCGTAGCACGTAAAAACTTTTGTCTTCAGAAAGTTTTTACGTGCTACGCTGCCAACACTGGTAACATGCCCTACACCTGCACCTACAGACAAAAGTTTTCTTAGAGGGGGGGCGAAATGTCATGAATTCCTCATTCCAAGAATAGACGAGAGTGGAATATTCCGTGGAATTCCTCTCCCGCGGAAGATTCCATTATTCTTACTTTTCAACGGGTCAGTGCACAAGAGTGAGCGGAGCTTATTCAAATCATATTATCGCCTATTGCTGCCAATGCTGAAATATTCGTGGAATACATGACCCACTATTACTTTGTGCATGGTGTTAGATTATTAATAAATAATATCCCATAGCCGTCAGGGCATTGGTTAAGTGTTACGCAGAACAAGAAATGTCAGTTGTGGAGAGTGCTGGCATCTTGACCGCGGTCCGGGGCAGCTGGAGTGACCGTGGATCGGCGGCGCACCTTCTCTTCCTCTTGTAAACCACCCCCGCCGGGACGCATAAACCCGAACTGTATTATTGTTCGGCACCATTGGGTTAAAAGTGGTTGAAAAAGGCCGTAGAGTCATGTCATCATACTCAGTATCCATAATGGCCCCAAGACGCAGAAAACGATGCTTTTATGGATAACTAAGAAAACTGTGAGATTCTATGCTCGGCTTAAATAAACATAAGCTTTCACATTATATATGCAATTCTTAGTCTGACTATATAGAATTTCTCTCTCAGCTTAAGTTTTATTATTTCAGGATTTATTCATACACTACTTTTATTCTTTCTCTCTTTATTGTATATATGATTAGTTATGTAAAATGTATTAACAATAAATAACACTCTACTCTCTCCTCTAAATGTTCATCAGTTTTCCTCATGCGGTCAATTTCATCTTAAGCTTAGAAAAACGGGCAAACCTTCTTTATATTTACAAATACCACAGAAATCTGTAACCGACGCTCAAAAATTTTATTTCAATGCATGTACAATACTCCCTATCCTAGTGGCCACTCCCGTGTGACTTAGCATTAGCCACGTTCTGCGCAATATTTTGGGACAAATTTCGCGGTCGTGTTGGGTTTGGGTTTGGTAAGTGGCTCGGGCGTCGTCCCGTAACAAGAGGGGCTGCACCTCTGGGTTTTCCTGGCCCTCTTCTTGCGATAGATGTTGGCTGGCATCGAATTTTTCCTCTGCCAGCTCCCTTATTGCAAAGGCCACTTCCAAAGGTCTGCAGTATGCTGTTCAGCTGATTCCCACTTTTCACAGTCTTTATCCCTATCCTAGTGGCCACTCCCGTGTGACTTAGCATTAGCCACGTTCTGCGCAATATTTTGGGACAAATTTCGCGGTCGTTTTGGTTTTGGGTTTGGTAAGTGGCTCGGTCGTCGTCCCTTACCAAGAGGGGCTGCACCTCTGGGTTTTCCTGGCCCTCTTCTTGCGATAGATGTTGGCTGGCATCGAATTTTTCCTCTGCCAGCTCCCTTATTGCAAAGGCCACTTCCAAAGGTCTGCAGTATGCTGTTCAGCTGATTCCCACTTTTCACAGTCTTTAACCGTCTCACAGCAGTACTGAGGGCTGCCGCAGTGTCACTGTTGGCATATTTTTCGACCACATTTTGGAATGTAGCTACAAACTCGCCAACATCTGGAGACTGGTGCGGATTTTCATCTTGATTCTCGACGTTCACTTCAGGAGGCATTAGCTGGATCTCTGTGCTTTCCTGGGATTCCTGAACAGGAGAAGCACAGGCAGTTTCTTCTTTTTCTAATGTTGGCTCCAACAGTCCTCTAAAAAAGCCTTCGGGTGGAACTTTCTCGTCGCCTACTGCCACTGACGCCAGCCACCGTCTGTTTTCAGTAGTGGCAGTGAAGACTTGGGGCAGGACCGTCATGCTGTAGTCTGCACAGGCAGCTTGATGTTTACACAAGGAACCATTTTCCCCTGCAGTACACTCACAAAATCCAGTCACAAGATCTACGTCGTACTGAAGGGATGGAGTAGACTGGCTCTGGACTCTGTACTTTCCGTTACCTTGGAAGTAACCATTTCTAGAGGCAGTGTAGCCGTGCTTAATGATTTCACTCTCCGTCTGCCAAGCGCAACGTCCACCAGCCTCTTCTTCATGTAGCTGTCAAAGATTTCGGCCATGAAAATGATCAGCTGCGTTGCGTTGTATGCCTTGCATCTAAAAAAAAGAGAGAGAGAAAGAATAAATAGACAAGTAAGTAATGTTCTGCAAACACTTAAATGTTGATAAGGGGAAGCAACAGAATGCAACAGAATATTAGATTCAGGGGGGAACTTAATTATTAGAAAGGAAAATATGTTGTGTATGTGATTTACTGTAATGGAAACACTTGAATATAATAGGCAGTAATACCCTACTTACAATAATCACGGAAATCAAGAAAATTAAGGACATTGTCATCACTAGTAACGCAGATGAGTTTGTTGATGATGCGAAAATATGTAGAACAAAAAAAAAAAAAAGTAATAGAACACAGTCGAGCTTTACGAGAAGGCCTCCAATTGTACAACTAGTCAGTAAAATGGCAGTTTGAATTTCATGTTGATGTATGGTACTTATATTAATAAAACCAGCCATCACAAATAAGAAAGAAACATCCCTTGGCGCTTACCTATTAAGAACGACTTCCTTAATGATGCACATTGTTGCCTCACAGAAGTTGTTGGTGTGATGTCCACGTAGCACCGCACCTGCCCTGAACGTTATCGCCCACTCGTCACTCCTTTCCATCAGTGAGCCTAGATAGCTGAAATAAGAAAACAAAAATAGTTGTTAGACCTAAATACTGGGTGTTCAGAAGAGCATGGAAACTCACACGACCTTACATTAACTATTTACAAAAGGCCAGCAAACATCTAGACAGCTCGTGAAGTCTGTAGTAGTAGTAGTAGTAGTAGTAGTAGTAGTAGTATATAAATGTTATCAATTATTATGATGATTTTGAAAATATTAAAAAAAAAAATGCATTATCTGTACTTATCATCCATATTACGAAATCACTATTGTTATAGATATGATTAACATTATGGCAATATACTGTACCTTCTAAAGTTAGGATACTTCTCCGAAAGAGGATTAGCCTTGAATTTTCCCCATGACGTGAATAAATCGTTCTTCGTTGCTGAATATACGAGGCTTTTCACTATAGTCATAAGTTCCTGGCGATCTTCTTTCTTGATTTCGTGTCTCGAGTCCAATAGCCACCTCCATACTTGTTGTAGAAAATGAAAAATGCAGAGGAACTGTCGAGCTCCAGGCCAGGTTGCTGCTAGGGCTTTCCTCATGGCATCGCAGTTGTCAGTCATGAAAGTCTCCGGCGTGCCCTTCCATAGAAGGCCTTTTCTGCTACAGCACTCTTAACCATTTCAAAACCTGTAGATAAGAGCAAAGGTGATTAACTTCAGATATATCCAAGTATGCGTCCAGAGCACAAGCCAAGCTTCACAGAAATGACAGTTACCCTAGGTTTCCAACCGACCCTTTGTGTGTGCGTGTGTGTGTAAGAGAGAGAGAGAGAGAGAGAGAGAGAGAGAGAGAGAGAGAGAGAGAGAGAGAGAGAGAGAGAGAGAGAGAGAGAGAGAGAGAGAGTTAGTATGCAATACGAAGACCATTTCTATGTATTTCTCACACGCACAATATACCGATTACAAATCCACAGTCGGAGTTAACAACATTCAGTAAAAGGAAAATTGTCAGACTTACCTTTTTTCAGTGTTGCTTCATCTTGGGAAGATGTAAACAGCACTGCCAGTGGAGCAGCACCTGCTGGTCCAGCACAGAGGAAGGGAATAACTGAAGTGTTGAGTTGGTCAACACATCCCGTGGCATCCACAAAGATTACTTCTCCAGCTTCCCTAAATTTAATGTGGACTCTCTTCATAAAAGCTGTAACAAGTACTGCAGTAAAACTTCCTTCTGATATGTCCTCCAGTATCGTCACATCTGGGTTATTTGCGGCATACTTTCTGATTGCCTCTGCCATTGATAAGTTCTTCAGGCCACCATGTTCATTCTTCAGCCATTCGTCTCTCATATAACTGATAGCACGAGGCGATGGGTTTATAGCATGATTGGCCTGTCCAAATAAGTCATCACACAGCCCCATTTTTAGGACATGGAATCTTCCAGCCTGATTAGCAGTCATTCCTGAAAATTGAAAATTGAACGTATAGCAGAATGTGTTGTCCATGGTGCTCGCGCAGACATGAATAATGTACCTAGCTATTAAAATATTCCTTAAATCTATGTCACATGCAGTCTGAAGTGTTAAAATATTACACAGTCAATAGTGCAAGTGCACTAAGAGACACAACATAAAATGCTACATCAATCCTGCTTAGAAATTAGTATTTTCAGAACGAAAACGAAATGAAGTAGTCAGTGAACAATTAGTTACCGTACCTTGCTCAAAATACTTAATAAAAGTCTCCCTCGTTTCCGGAAGTACCCTAAGCTGGTTCAGAGCTTCTGCAGACTGTAGAGAGTGATTGTGCTGTCCCTTCAGTTTTACGAAGCATGGGTGTGTGGCCATCAGTTTGTCCTTCTTTACAGTGTCCTTAGTTATGAACCGAATGACAACGTCCATTGTTACAGGGCACCTACGAACAAGGTTAAGATGAATATCAAGAACAGCATAGATAAGAAATGGGGATGGTAGAAGGAGCTGCCTTGAGTACGAGAGGTTTGCAGTTTCCTTCATATAGTGTGTTAAAAATAACTGATATGTATTTTGAACCGCAGGGCATAGTAAATGTATCCTATTTATAGAACAAATTTTTAACAGGTACTTACCCAGTATATGTTCTCTTCTTTCCCAAGTGGCGAGCAGCACCATGATGACAAATTAGTATTTTATGAAGCAATTTTCTGCAACGGGCAGGATATACATGCTTGACGTTGAAGCAAGTGTTGGTTTTTCCCATGTATAGCTCCTTCCAACGCTGGAACTCTTCGTCGGTTTTCACGTTTAAGCGAAAATGCACTAAATCTTCTGTCTCGGTTAGAATGATAGTAGAAAAACCTTCGTCTTCGAAATCGAACACTTCTCTAGGTGTTGCCATGATGAAGTTTAGCCTCTGACTGAGTCCTCTCAGCAGTCACCACCAAACTGTGGCTGACCTGAGTGCACTTGACCTCATGCCGTCACTGCCCCTCCCTTGTTAATCCCCTTGAACCATTTCTATACTTCAATCATGTCTCCTCTAACTCTGCGTCTCCATTTAGGATCATTACTGCTTGACCTAAACAGTTTCTTTGGGATAAAGTCATTCTGAATTTCTTTTTTATTTTGAACAAAATTATTATATTCTTGATATAAATTTATAAAACTTCTAGAGAGACTGCTTGAATTAATTTCTATGCGGTCACTTCTGATGACCTCTCCTTGACCGAATCTGCTGTCTGGGGTGTTACCTGAACTGACCTGATCCTGACCTGACCTGACCTGACCTGAACTTGATGTCGTTAAAACTGTTAATAAGGACCTTGATGTAAACATAGCATATAAATATATCTCCACCATTAAATCAACGTTAGTAAAAAACAAGAATTTTGTAGATGGTACAGCTGGCGTATATAAAATTGACTGTAAAGATTGTGACCTTGTTTATATTGGAGAAACTGTTAGAAATTTAGAAACTCGTGTAAAAGAACATCTATATGCTTTTCGGACATGTAACCTGAATAATGCTATGTTTAAACATGCTTCAGAAAATAATCACTCTATTAACTGGGACGACAGTCAGCTATTGTATAAATGTAATAACTTTAAGAAACGTAGAATAATAGAGTCTGCATGTATACAAAAGTTTGATAATTTTAATCTTAATGAAGGTAATTTTAAGCTAGACCCTGTAATCCGTTCTTTAGTGATGACCTCATTACCCTCCCTAGGGAACTCAGGTCAACGTGAGGTGGATAGGGGTGGGGGGTAGACAGGACTAGTATGGGAGAATCAGGTAGACGTGACAGAGTAGAGTGTTATTTATTGTTAATACATTTTACATAACTAATCATATATACAATAAAGAGAGAAAGAATAAAAGTAGTGTATGAATAAATCCTGAATGATCATTAAGAAAAGTGCATTTATATATATATATATATATATATATATATATATATATATATATATATATATATATATATATATATATATATATATATATATATATATATATATATATAATGTGAGGCTTATGTTTATTGCAGCTGAGCATAGAATCTCACAGTTTTCTTAGTTATCCATAAAAGCATCGTTTTCTGCGTCTTGGGCCATTATGGATACTGAGTATGACGACTCTACGGCCTTTTTCAACCACTTTTAACCCAATGGTGCCGAACAATAATACAGTTCGGGTTTATGCCGCCGGGACGTCCTTCCCCTTACTCCCGCGCCACGTGTGTTCGTGGCGGTCTTTCCTGCCCTGCCGTATCCACAAGTCAGTTTGACTGTGTATTTCAGGCGAGGGAAGCGCTTGGGAGGTTACGAGAGGCGTGTTTGCTGTGTGGAGCACCTTAGAAGGTTACGAGAAGCGGCTGGAGGACTCTAACGTTGGGCGGACGGACCACGTGGCATCCAGGCGGGCTTCTGGCGCGCCCATCCACGTAGTTAAGTACAGTTCTTGCCTAGGATAATTTAATCCAGAATTAATTAATATTCATTATTTCCAGCGAGTTTTCCTTGTTGAGTTAAATAAACTTAAGAGCAGGTTCATCTGGTCTTTGCTTATCCTATGAGGGTGTGATTGGTCAAAAATAAGTAACTAGAAGGGGGCTGTGAGTCTGAGAACTCAATTCTCAGATAATTTATTATATATTTATATTGCTGTGTACATCGAGATCTTCAGAAGTCCAGACCTTTTTCAAGAACCCCACATAGCAGTAGTAATAGTAGTAGTAGCAGAAGCAGCAGTCGGAGCAGCACCAGCAATATTATTATCATTAGCATCGGCAGCAGCATTACCCTTGCACGGCTGGTAATGTCGTTTCAGAACCTGTCCGTCCTGCTGCTGGTGACGCTGGAGGTGGCGGGCGTCGCCTGGGTGTACGGGCTGCGCCGCCTCGCTGCCGACATACACTTCATGCTGGGCCGCTCCACGGGGGTGCTGTGGAAGGCGAGCTGGCTGCTGGTCAACCCGCTGTTCCTCGCCGGCGTCCTCGTGTACAGCCAGACGCAGGCCACCGTGCTCTCCTACGGCGACTACGTCTTCGGCACCAAGGAAACGGGTAAGTCTGGTGCAGAGCTGTAGAGTCGGGGTCGGAGTCGGGGTCGGAGTCGGAGAATCGGAGTCACTCATTTCCTAAGGAGTTCAGAGTGTTCTCTCTCTCTCTCTCTCTCTCTCTCTCTCTCTCTCTCTCTCTCTCTCTCTCTCTCTCTCTCTAGCATAGTAGTCAAGTAGGAGATGTATGTTGGAGGTATCTGGATGCGGGTGCGGGCGTGAGAGGGAGGGGGTGTTGCTGGTACGGAGTATCGGAGGCCCAGATCAACGTGGTCGGAGAACAGCACGGGGATGGAGAAACAATTGACACGTGGAGCTACCAGTCCTGACGTAAAGATGTGGTCCAGGGTACCTCCACGGGAGTGGATGGCGCCGCCAGTATCCCATCGTGTGAGTCGATATCGTCTGACGAAATCAAAGAGTCGAGGCCCATTCCGGTTCGGAGCTGGAGAAGTCACCAAGTTCAGGATGGCGGGCATTAAAATCACCCATGTACACAATGCCACTGAGTGTTGGAAGGGGCAAGGCCGCCAAGTTTATTCTTCCCGGGGCAGAATAGACATTACATAAACGAATCTTGCCGTGTCCCATCGCTACCTCCAGGAGTTGAAAGGTCATGTCTGCTTCAACGCAGGTACGAAGCAGCTGGTGTGGTACTGAGGAGTGTATATATGTGACGAGACCGTTTTGAACTGGGTGGCGTAAGAAACGTAGCCAGTAAGTGAGGGAGCTTGTCTGTCCCCAAAAAGAGGACCAACAAATGCCTCCTGAATGAATATGACTGTCGGGGAGTGCTTGTTAACATATCCCTTCAAAGCTGAGAGTCTTGCAAGATCTCTTAAACCGCAGGCGTTCCAAGAGATGACATGAAGCTCAATATTACGTGCGAATTCTACCCTTCGGTACGCGGAAGCCAGACGTGGAAGAGGTGGTGGGGCGCGCACAAACACGCTGTGCCCCGTCCAGGGGGGAGGAAGGTGTCAACGACTCCATATCCTTCTCTGGGTGGGAAACGATGGCGTCAAACTTCTCGGTAAGTGTGGTGACCTTAGCAATCATTGCCTGCTGCCCTTCAACAAGTGTGGTGAATGTGGTGTCTGTGGAGGCTTGTTTGGCGGCGAGATCAACAAGGCTAGTCTGGAGTGCATCACACCGCTCTGCGAGTGAGTTGCAACGAGTCGTTAGAGCAGCAACAGCCTCACGAAGCTCACGAATCTGTGTTGACTCAGAGGAGACAGAAGCTTCATATTGCGGGGTTTGAGGCAACGAGGCTGGCGGAGGAGGAGGAGGCGAGACTGCTGGTTGCCTCGCCGAGCGCTTGATACGGCCTTGCCATACATACATTAACTCCCTGCTTGTTACACCGAGGACACTTCCAGTTGATGTTCGTAGATGCGGACAGGTCGGGTTGTTCGGTGGCTGCGGTGGCTGAAGGTGAGACAGGAGGCGGCGGAGGAGCGACGCGGTGTGAGCAGGTGCGAGAGTCGTGATTACTAGCTCACCAAGCACATTTTTCTGATGCACTGCAGTAGCGGGAGATGTGGCCGAATTCCCAACATCGGAAACACAATGGACGGTCGTCACTAATCCTGCGGATGTCACAGTCGGGGAGGCAGGGGAGGAAACCGAAGGAAAAGCTGGAGGGAGGCGGATCAGTCAGGCTCCAAGAGACAGCAATGCGGTTGATAGGTAAACCGTCTTGACGAAAACGTCGGGCAGAGTAAACACCAGGGAGTTCCAGGGCGAGGGAGGGATCAACACCGACAGGGTACCGAGTTATCAGATAGTTAGGATATTTCTTGGGCCTCTCAGGGGAGTCTTGCACATCAAGAATGACAGAGACAAACTCACCCTTTGCTACTCGCTCCACGATGTCCTGGCGGCACCTTGCAATGAAGACGAATCGTGATGTCACAGATGCCACCTTCACCTCGGCGATATCCCGCTCAAGCTGGAATGTTTTCTTGACCTCCGCAAGCCAACGAAGCTTAGTCTCCACTGGTAAACGCTCCCTAAAAGCAAGCTTCACGTAATCAGCACGGGGAGCAAATGCTGGGAAGGCAGGTTTGATAGGAGCAGCAGCAGAGGTGCGTTGAAGATGCGGCGGCAGCAGAGACGGGGATGTGGAGGGTTCCCTATGTTTTGATGTCTCGGAAGCGGGTAAGTGTCTCGCTGTCACTGTCTGTTGTGTCACCCCTAGACCGCTAGCCCGGGTTGGCAAGGCGGGAGCCGTCAGGTTTGAAAGCAGCGGCAACAGAATCACTTGTCACTGATGAGGGTAGAAGTGGCCAGTGTCCCACGCTTACGTCCTCGTCGTCACTGAGTGCAAGATCCATCTGCACGTCAGCAACAGTGCCGGGGCCAGAGTACTCCATGTCGGCAACGATGAACTGCCGCAAAGGGCAAACAGCCACACGTCTTCACCCAACCGTAGGTTGGGCTAGACTGAGAGAGAGAGAGAGAGAGAGAGAGAGAGAGAGAGAGTAGCCTACAACATCACATCTAAACATTTACCTCACCACAAAGTCACTCTCTAGCCCCACGCGTCCCTCCCTGGCAGCGGTGGGCGTGGTGTTGTCCCTGGCGCCGGTGCTGCTGGTGCCCGTGCTGTTCCTGGTGGAGGTGGTCCGCAGGTACAAGGCGTCGGGGCAGCTGATGCACACCCTCACCAACGTCTTCGCCGCCTCCCACAAGTGGGGGCCGAGGGACGTGAAGCTCAGGCAGGAATACGACATCTACCTGGAAGACCAGCTGGGGGTGAAGCGCTGACCGTAACCCTGGAGACCATCAGCTGCAGGTCGGCCGCCAAACATATGTATAGACCTTGTATAGTCTGACACGGGTCGTATTCTTTAGCATTTCGAGTCCCAGGCACACTCATTAGTCACGGTTTTCATAGGCGTTGTGTGCATTGCATGGGGTAGTTTTATGGCCCTGGTGGTAGTCTGACTCTTCCTCTGTACCGTGAACCTAAAATACAACTCATAAGAACCCGACTGATTACCTTTTTGGCCACTTAAATTAATTTATGTGAGTCTGAAGAGTCGGATAATACGGACCTCAAATATGTCCGTTTGGGTGGGGTCCCGCGCCTCACCCCAGCTCTGCCACATCACCCCCAATACGTCACTCACTCATTTATCAGATATTCACTATTAAAAGTTGTGTGTTAAATATTCAGTATATATTAAATAAGGCTATATAGTGCTTTGAATGTGTTGCGTTTCAGGATAACAACAATGAACTGTATAAATTCCTTAACACATGGCAACGTTGCTCTTCTGATGTTGCCAGTGGTCAACAATACCAATGGTCATATTCTTAAATATTTCCGCTGCCAAACAAACATATTTGACAAGGATTTCACAGGAATTCTGGACATGTTCAAGGATAGCTTTATGACCATGGTGGCAGTGTGACCCTTCTTCTGTACCGTGAAACTGAAAGACACTCATGAGAACCCGACTGATCTCTTCGGCCTTTAGAAATAGTTGATGTGAGGGATGGAAGCGTCTGCCAACACCGACCTGTGTTTCCACCTTCAAGGGTATGTTTGGCAACGCTGTGGCGAGGATATCCCCGCGCGCTCCTCCCCAAAAACGAACTTCATAGCTGAGTCAGACTTCAGTATTTTTGCACCATTGAGTCTTTTTTTATGTCTCGTATTCTCTTACATTCTACCGTAGATTTTTCCGTAATGTCTTTAATAAAAACCGTATCAAAATGTTTCAGCAGAGCTGCTTAATATATCGTCATAAGGTAAAGACTTGCACTCTAATGAGTTGATTTCCTTTCTCAATATATTTTGTGTATCAATAACAAAATTACTCCTAGACATCCCTTCTCTTTGAATAATACTATGTATTATTTGAACAAAGGTCATTGCAAACTGTTTCAGCACTTTGTAGCACGACTTTACATTATTCATGTCGTTAGAATGAACATTTTAAGATATGCTGTATTAGGCTACTCATACCCATGTTGCTGCCACACACATAGATAATTTGCATTAATCTACTTCATCCTTGACACTAGCAGAGTTTGTATTCCCAAGAAACTTTGAGGAAGCCCAACAGAAAACGAAAGTTTTGCGATACTCAGCCATCAACAACAACAGCTCAAACCGAGTTGCTGGCCGAGCAGTTAAAAATTGTGATAGTGGAACAAGAATGCGAGAGGGAGCGAACCGCTGAAGCCGTGAAGCTGCTTCAGGTGCAGCAAGGATGAGAGAGAGAGAGAGAGAGAGAGAGAGAGCAGCAGCGCAGGTGAAGGTGCTGAACTTGAGGGAAGAGGCAGAACACCTGAAGATCCTTCTCCTTCAACAACAACTAAAAATAGGAATGTGTATAATACCAAATAAAAGAACACAGTGTAATTGTTTTTATTTCATTTTATTTATTCTAGACCATAAAGAGGTTCATTAATGATACAGTGTATACAAAACTCGGACCATTTTCATAACTGCTTTTCAGATAAACTTATCACAGTTTAAGTTTATGTGGTTAGTGTGCCTTTGCTGAATAACCTTCAAATCTTTCCTTTCTAATCAATGACATTGCAAAATAGTTAAAGTTAACTGTGAGAGAAGTGACTAGTGAGATCATTTGGGGCAACGAATGCAAATATTCCATAACTGGATAGCCTATTTCTAAATTTCTCAGCCCATCAGAGACTAGGTAGTTGGTGTCTGGAAAAGTAATGTATACAGACCGAATGTCTTCCACATGATCTAAAGAAGCATAATTTAGAAAGAAAAATGTAAGTGTTTTAATGTCACAAAACAAGATTGTCCATACATAAAACTTCTATCTTACATTCCGAGAAATGTTTTTATATACACAGATATACACATACTGCTACACACAGATAATTTGCATTAACCCTTGATTGCCTCTGTGGTGTAGTGGTCAGCGTGCCTGGCTACTACTCAGTGGGCCAGTTTTCGAATCCCGGTCCAGGCAGCCAGCATGCAGCTCACCTAGCTGTTCATTCTCTTGCATAGGCTCAGGACTCTCAAAAGTACTCCCTGATGATCTGTTTCCGATTAAAGCGACCCTGCAGTGCTTCATTATTACCATGCCTTGCTTGAACAAAGTTCTCTATGACATTTAGACTATTATTTTGTAAGTTCTTATTTACACCATTTATGTCCTCTTCCATATCAAGCCTTGTCTTCACATCAGTATTGTGTAGGATTACTGAAGCAACAATAATGGCCTTCGTTGTTTCCAAGTCGGTTCGTATACTTTTCCCCAGGTATGAGAAGCGACGCTTGAAGACTCCAAATGCCCTTTCAATCGTGTTTCTTGATATGACTAGCATTGTACCTTTCCTCTTGAGGGCCATTAGGGAACAACAATGGGGTCAAAATAAATTTTCTATTGGAATATCCATTGTCACCCAAGAGATGGCCAGGCACAATGCCATCTTGTAAATCATCATGAATTATACTATTTTCAAAAATCCTTGCATCATGGACACTGCCGGGCCACCTTGAAACAATATTATAAAACAACAAGTCAGGTCCACAAATGGCTTAATGTTTAATGAGAAATATCCTTTCCTGCACCTGAATATTTCTGAGTCATTACGGGGTGGTTTTACAATTTTAATGTAGGTGCAGTCAATGCAGCCTACAACACCAGGCATGCCAGCAATTGCATGAAAGTCCTCTATAACTCTGTGCAATGTATTTCCAGTGGGAGATGTTACATACTGGTGAATAAGACCAGCTATGGCACGTGCAACTCTGGCCAGGCACTGACTAACTATCGTTCGAGATACATCAAAACAATCTGCAATCACTACTTGATGACTTCCACTAGCCATAGCTGCCAGAGCCAGCAGGACCTGCAGATGCGGTGGCACACGATAACCTAGAATAAGAAGAAAACATTACACAGTCTATGTTATGAAGTTACAAACTAAATAAAGTACAACATGACTGCAAGGCAGCCATATCTTTAAGTGAAGATGGGCCCAGACATCCTCAACCAAGGGCTGTCAAATTCAGAAATTTAAAGTACCAGAAAACTGGTCATGAGTAAGGGAATTGAAATGTTAGATATACAATATTTGTGCATATAACAAATATGTATATGCTATAACCCCCTCATGCAAGGTATAATCTTGTCTTTATGTCTCACACACCCATGGGGTTTTAGGGTGGAGAAGGAACAATGCGATATATGGCCTTAAAATTGGGTATTACCAGCGTATCAATCTAAAATGATCTCAATATATGAATAGGCATGTGGCAGAAAATATCCTTATTAGAGGGTTTGGCAGGGAAGTTATTTCTAAAATTTGTAGTTTTATTATGGGAAGGTACCATTTCAGGCAAAGAGTTAACAATCTAATATAATTGGTTACCTCTTCTATCAGCAGAATCTGGAGGGCGATCTCCATTTTGAGAATGATGTCATTGACAGACTATTTCTTCAAGCGGAATCGCTCAATAAATTTTCCGTCACGCATTGCGACGAATGGGTTCATTCGGTCTGGTACGACTCGGTGCTCCGTCGCAGTGTATTTTGCCCTAGGGGTGCTACTGCTCTCTGACCAGCAGCAAACTCCTCCCACACCTGCCTAGGGTTGAACATATTCATTGCTCTGAAAGAAAAAAAAGTATTGTTAAAACCATTGCTTCACAGCAGCTTCACAGCATATTACACACCCAAAAAATGCTTTGCTTATTATATTGTATAACACATCATTATCATCATCATTTCATCGACGCTTGCTCCTAGGAGCTCCCACCAAGGGATGGCCAAGGCAGAAGAGTTTCCAACTTTCTCTATCCAGACACTCCCTCCTTGCCTGCTCAAAGTTTCTCAAATATCTTTTCCCCCTCTCCCTAATGTACTCCTGCACCCTATCTCTCCATTTCACTGGAGCTTGTAATAGAAGTAGACTGGATAACTACGGATACACCCCATTTCGTCACCAGTCCAGTTTGTCACATGCCCGGTTCACCAACAAAAACCCATTTCGTCACCAATGTGAAATCCGTTTCGTCACATCAAATTTCAACAGGATGATTTTCTCATTCAACGCTGAATCCAATGAAACTGTCAATGAGAGCTGTCTGGCGGAAAGTGCAACAGGTTGGCCTGGCGATTGCATATATAGAGCGAGAACCAGTATACGATTTTGTACGTCAACTCCTTGGCTCTTCCCTACCTGCCTTAACGACATATGTGACCAGCCTTTAAAGAGCTCCAGGAAAAATCACAACAATGCGAACCTACAAGAAAATTAACAGATTGCATAAGGCAAACATGGCTTGATAACACCGTCTGGTCAGTGGGCAAGTGGTGGGCGCTCTCATGTTCTTAAGAGTTGCTTGTAGAGGGGTGGTAGAAGACAGGACCAGTCCAGTCACAATATACATATTAGCCCAGATTCATTCACAGCGCCTGAAATATATAGTTATATTTTTATCCCAACTTTTTATGGCTGGGTATCTTTAAATGCTGTCTTTTTCCCTCGACGGTGTCATAACTTCATTGAATAATGAGGTGGGTGGCCAGCCCTGGGGTGGCGTGAGCACCAGGCCTGTGCCCTGCCGTGGCCGCCACAACCACAGGCCAGGCAGGGTGGGTGTGGTGGCCAGGAAGCCAGACGTGTTCCCTGCTCCCCGTCCTTTCGTCTCCCTGCACCCCGCCGTTCCTCCCCGTTCCCACACGGTCCTCGCCACACACAGGCCAGAAAAAGGAGCAAGGGATAGAAAAAAGCGGCAAAACAACGAAAATAACACAATACGATTCTTTTTTCAGCACAGTCTGCATGCGGGTTGGCTGCTGTGAGGCCGCACTAATAAGAGAGAAGCTATCTTAGCTATCCGCATTATTAAGAATGTAACCTTACAAAAACGGTGTGAGAGGGATAATATAATCATTATAATGCTTACCTTTGTAGAATTTAAGGTGAAAAGATGCGGGGAGGTCCAACACTGTTGACATCCAGACGGCGGTGCTGCTGTGTATGTTTAAAATATCAGGGCAAAAACCAACGTCTTTACAAACTAAAAAAAAAAAATATATAATAATAATTTCAGTAGAGTTTGCGATATAATATTAGTTGTAAATATATTATGGTACTTTCAAATACATTTACTTATATATTAACAAATATAACGCTGTATTTATTCGTAAAATATGCGAAGGGGAGATAAAGATATCCTGTTTTCTACCCCGCGGAGTCAACACTTTTCCCACCCCATCCGTACCCTCACGGGGTAGCGTAAAGCAACCCCAACCACATGGGGACGCTTTACACTATGGTTTATGACCACGGGTAAGGGATGGGGACGGGATGGGAATGGGGAAGTCTAACACTATAGCCGTATGCCTCCGGGCCGTGACTCTTGCACGTGCCGCCGCAGGAATAAAGACAGCCGTTGGTCTCCCTGCTTGTGTCTCCGGGCCGTGACTTGCACGTGCCGCTTCAGGAATAAAGACAGCCATTGGTCTCCCTAATTGCGCTTCCGGGCCGTGACTCTTGCACGTGCCGCTTCAGGAATAAAGACAGCCGTTGGTCTCCCTGCTTGTAACCACCACCTCCTGTTGTCCGGCGTTGTCTCCAACGTGTCAAACTGTACAGGCCATCAACCTAACATTATTACTGGCAACTGGCACTCAAAATTCATCCGTTGCGTAGTGGTTAGCATGCCTAGCTACGAATCCTCTGGCCAGGGTTCGAGTCCTGGCTTGGGCAGTCGGCGTGCAGCCCACCCAGCTGTTCATCCTCCCTTTCTGGCTGGTGGATAAATGGACACCAGGGGAAGCCTGGGGGAGGTAAACTGTGGTAACCCGGGTGTCACACTGGCCCTGTGTCCCGGGGTGATGGTTCTTACCCACCACAGGCTCAAGGGCAATGAGACGGAGATGAACACTGGGGCCACGGCAGTTATAGTGTGTGCCTCTACCACTATATTTTTACCTCACGAAATACAAATGTACGGCGGAAATAGTGATCAGGTTCTTAAAAACATGTCAGAATGTCATAAATAATTATAGTTTCGTCCGTCATATCACGAGTTACCTTTAGCGAAAACGTAGCGCCCATCAAAGGCTTTGTTCCGCCGTCTTCTTGTGTATTCTTGGAAAAGTGGCACCGGCGGCGACAGGCTGAGGCTGAGGCACACATTCTTAACCCTTTGACTGCGGATTCCCTACAAGATGACATCAGCAGGCTACAGGAATGGGACAAAAATTGGCTGCTACAATTCACTGAAGAAACATGCAAAACCATGCACCTTGGGAGAGGATGTCCAGCATACCAATACCACATGGGAAACACTCCACTATCCACCACAGAGCCAGAGAAAACCTGGGACTGTATCATACCAGGCTACCAGTGAAGGGATATCCAGCATACCAATACCACATGGGAAACACCGCTAACCACCACAGACTTGGGACTATATGTTACCAGGCTACCAATGAAAACCAAATCCGTGCCAATCGCAGCAGACGGGTTAACCGTATCGGACTTCTACTACGACTATTCCCCAAGGCCACAGAGAAGATTGACCGGGCTTTCATGGGTGATATTCCCCAAGGTAAAGAGAATGAAAGGTAGGTTCACCATGGCAGCAGGCGAGGTACCTAGTAAATGTGTCTCTTCTGCGCATGACGTCAGGTGAAAGGACTGACGCCGGGATTATCAGTCAATCCCTTCCCTCTTCCAGCGAGGAAAGCAGGCTTCGTGGACCATACGGTATGACCAGTGACAATGAGTGTCTTTGATGCAGCGCGCGAAGCGGCGAGCGGGAAGGAAATGAGCTTTTCCTCTTTCTTCACGAAGAACAGGTGATGCCACCTCTTCGCCAATATCTTCGCACATTTAATGATTTATTACAACATTTTTCCATGTTGCTGTATTATTAATTTGGTATAAGAACAATCTAAGTTTTCTGGGCTTTATATAAAAAGTCATACAATGCGCTAAACAATATTTAATGTTTATTCAAGACTTCACGGTTCGTATAATAATATAAGCGCCGCCCAACCAGCATGCCCCGCCCTTCACACAGTCTCAACTATTCACAACTGCTCTCGTTCTTGAGCGTTTATAGGGCTGTCCCTTCGAACCCTGGGTACCAGCATGGAGGGTGCTGGGATGAATTTTAAAGTGACAGGCTCCGGCCTCCGGCAAGGCCTACGAGCAAATCTTAGTGGCGGCTCTGACGTAGATAGCCCGCTAGACTCTGTTGCCACGTCTCCAACTGACCTCGCACACCATGCCTCTCTCTCTCTCTCTCTCTCTCTCTCTCTCTCTCTCTCTCTCTCTCTCTCTCTCTCTGTGTGTGTGTGTGTGTGTGTGTGTGTGTGTGTGTGTGTGTCTCTCTCTCTCTCTCTCTCTCTCTCTCTCTCTCTCTCTCTCTCTCTCTGTGTGTGTGTGTGTGTGTGTGTGTGTGCGAGAAAAGTGTGGGTGTACTCTCATTCGGGGAGTACGGTGCACGACAATGCATAATAATAATAATAATAATAATAATAATAATAATAATAATAATAATAATAATAAACCTCTTTTAAAAAATGCACCAAGACTCTTTACCCCTTAGGTGGTATGGAAATAAGGTCAAAGTGTAATATTTTAATGTTCTTAGCGACCACTCCTTCCCCATTCCCTGGCCATCCCCAGCGGAACTTCACCATTCACCTGGATGACTCGCATCAAAATTTGCTTAACGGTCCTGGCATTCCATATACAGGTACAGTCTCCATATTTTATCATAATTATGCCATATGGCTGATATTGTATGGCAGATGGCAGACACACACCAAAAAATGGCAGAAATGCGATAATTAAAGCAGGCAGAGCAACTGGCAACTGCGGTGTGTTGGGTTGACTTGAGCTGACAACGCCGCGGTGGCAACTCTGCCAAGTGTTGTACAAATTTATTTGTATTCACTCACAGACAGAGAATCAATCATAAAAAACATTTGTTTTTATACTAGAGTGAGAGAGAAACAGAGAGACACGGGGAGAGAGAGAGAGAGAGAAGGGTGTGAGAGGCACGGTACGCGAGGTCAGTTGGAGACATAGCACCAGTGTCTAGCGGGCTGTCTACGTCAGAGCCGCCACTTAAGATTTGCCGGACTATAGGGGATGGGGGGTGACGTCAGCAAGGTGCGGTCCCGCGCTCCGCTCTTGTCTCCTATCCCCGCTCTGCGCTCTGTGTCTTCTTTTTCTCACCTCCGTGTGCCCCACTGTATAATGACTTACCCTTGATGACATTACGGCTTATAGTACTGCCCTTCTTACTGCTTTTTCATTCATTCATTTGGTGTTAGATACTGTACTTTGTTGATGAAAACATGATGCTGTCTTATATCGTGCTTATTTTTCAAGAAAAAAAAGAACCGTACTTAGTTTATTTCTTAAATGTTAATGGTAAAGAAACACTTCACATGTACATCATTATTTTTTATTTCTCCCTATGTCGGGGCCTTCTCTAACATGTGCAGGTCCCGATAAATAGTCAGGGCAGTTAGGTAACTGGAAAGGAACAGCACCATCCTGGAGCCGAATCTTCATCAAGCTAGCGCCAAGTTTCCTTCCAGTTTTCTCAAAAGTGCGTTGCCTCTCGCATGATGTCCTCGGGCCTAAAATATATAAAATATATAGAAAAATTGAATTTATAAAAGTAATAGATAGATAGATAGATGGATTAAAGATTGATATATATATATATATATATATATATATATATATATATATATATATATATATATATATATATATATATATATATATATATATATATATATATATATATATATATATATATATATATATATATATATATATATATATATATATATATATATATATATATATATATATATATATATATATTATTCCTTAATGAAGGCTGTTACGCTGCTGCTCTGCAGTAAATGTATCGGTGAGCTCGGTAATAACCAGCCGCTCACAGCAGGGCAGGGACGGACGTCCGTCACGGTCGACGACTACTTTATAAATGAATTCTTTCACTCCGAAGGGCGCCCCATGCATAGTTGTTGGTGATTTTCGACTGCAAGTGACATATAATTCCTCAAAATAGATATACTGAATTATATACTAGGCGATATAAGTTTTTAGGAAAGTAACGAGTGTCGGAGCAGGTTCCCATTGTATAATGTATGGGGGGGAGAGATCCTCTCGCCGTGGACTCACTTGTCGTTCTGCCGGGGTGCGGTACGGTATGTTGGATTGGTCACTCTTTTCAGATCGGTCAAAATATCTCGCCACACCGCCGGTCATCCTTACTACGTCACTCTAGACATGCGGGAAGCTTACTTTCAAATAATGTTGGATGAGGAAAGCCGGGATCTGACTACCTTCAGCGACGGTGTCACACTATATCGTTTTAGACGGTTACCTTTTGGCCTTAACTGCTCTCCCGCTATTTTCTCCCGACGAATGGCTTCCATGCTCACCCCCCTTCTGCAAAAGGGATAGGTACGCAATTACCTAGATGATCTGATTCTGTGGGCTCCCAGTTTCCCCGAATTACTGGAAAGATTAAAGCAACTTTTCAGTCTTCTCGCTCATAACGGCGTAAAACTCAATCTGAGCAAATGCACCTTCGTGTTGAAAGAAGTTACTTTTCTGGGCCATCGCATATCCGCGGCAGGAAGTAAGCCAGATCCTAAGAACATTGAAGCCGTAGCTAAAATGAAAGCCCCGACCTCAGTAAAAGAAGTGAGACGTTTTTCCTGGCAATGTGCGGGTTCTATAGGAAACACCCCTCTTTAGCCAAGATTGCCGCCCCTCTCACTAACCAAACCCGTACCCGGATCACGTTCAATTGGACCGAGGAGAGCCAGCAGGCTTTTGAAAAACTAAAATCGTATCTTATGAACGCCCCCGTCCTTGTCAAAGCTCATGTAGACCAGACCGGATTAACCAAAAAAAATTAAACCTCTACTTAAAGTTTCACGTAATCTTGACTTTAACTGAGAGTTGGCTGAGTGGTTAGCGTGCTGGGATAGCATTCATCACGCCATTTACAACAGTGGTTCCCAAATAGGGGGGCGCGATTTCATCTGCAATAGTAGCAGTTTTACACACACACACACACACACACACACACACACACACACACACACATGAAGGAGTAACACCGTTTGAATCATCCTCACCTGATATTCAATATATATATATATATATATATATATATATATATATATATATATATATATATATATATATATATATATATATATATATATATATATCTAAACAAAGGATGAGGGGGGGGGGGGCGTGTGGATTTCTTAGAAATCAATGTGGGGCATCATGTAAAAACGTTTGGGAACCACTGATTTACAACGTCGATTCGAATTCCAACGCTACCACTTCAGATTTTTCAGTCACCGGCGAGTGGCATAAGACTACCCACATGCTGTCGTGAAGACCACCCATCAACCCGGACTCTAGAAGAAACCGTCCAAGTGAATCAAAAATGAGTTTCGGGGTGCAGCATAAGCCAGGCATAACTGTCACCACTATAAAAATTGCCTGCGCCATGACGGGCTTGGGCCGACCACCAGGCCCCTGAAGAAAGCCTACCGGCGCTATAGGCTGATATGTAAGAAAAAAAACCTGAAAATTAAGGTCAATTTAATTTAACAGCTGATGCAGTATGAAAATGTATTCTGGCAAAAGAGGTATTTGTTAAAATTTTATCCTTAATAATGGCTTTAGGGCCAATTATCATGTAATAAACTTTGGAGTAAAATTGTAAAGGCAAGTTCCCCATTGGAGATCAAAAAAAATGCATAGCACACACGCCTATTTCCCTTAATAATGCATTCAAAGCAAAAAAAAAAAAAAAGTTATTATCATAAAATAAACATAAAAGTAATATTCTTACAGTAATTTCCTCCTATGAGATAAACTCCAGAACTTCCATTCGTTACTGACGAGCTTGTTGACGTTTGGCCATCTTGGCAACTTAAGTTCAACTTAGGCTTCCGATTCGACTCAGGCCGTCCCGTCAGTTAAGCTCAATTCATGATAATTAAGATGAAGAAGTAATTGCAGCTCGCCCATAAGTCCAGCTTAGCGGATTAATATTTTTTTCTGTAAATCCGGACCCTGATGCTTATTAATGACGCCCTGACTGACACAGTCCACCGTTGGAAGTACGTCGACGACTCCACTTTTGCCGTTTACAGAAGCCTGAGCTTCAGGTCACATCCACACAAGCTGAAGCGGTGGACCCTCACCAATGATGTCACCATCAACACTGCCAAAACCGTGTTGATACATATCAACCTGGAAGCACAAAACACCATACTTTCAACGATCACCACCGGCCTAGACAGTCTCCAGGTGGTGCAAACAGCTAAGCTCCTTGGGGTAACCATTGATAACGAACTCAACTGGAAAGTTCACGTCATCACAGTCACCAAAGCTGCTACTTACCGCCTCTACCTTATCAGACAACTAAAATCTTTGGGAGTTCCACCTTGTGAGCTCAATCATATCTATAAAACCTTCATCCTTCCCAAGCTCACGTACACCTCACTGCCTGGTCATCCAATCACGGCAACCCAGAGAGAGAAGCTGGAGAAAGTCCAGAAGAGGGCATGTAGAACAATACTTGGCACAGCCTACACTACCTACGAGGAGGCACTCCGGGCCTTGGGCCTGCCCAGTGAGATCAGCGGAGCTGTTTAAGGGTCAAAGGTGTTCAAGATCACTGAACAACCCTATCCCCCTGGAATTGTCTGAAAGGCTGATGTACCAACCCACGCATGTGTCTTGTGAGACCAATGAGGGGGTGTCCAGATTCAGAGATCCATCTGTTCTGAGGTTTTTGTCAGCCTGGAGGAATTTAATACAGGGAGGTGAGGTCATTTGAGGCAAGCCTCATATTTTTCCGGACACCAAGTGTGGAATTTATCCAGTTACTATGAATTGCATATTAATATTATTATTGTTATTATTATTATTATTATTATTATTATTATTATTATTATTATTATTATTATTATTATCATTATTATTATTATTATTATTATTATTATTATTATTATTATTATTATTATTATTATTATTATTATTATTATTATTATTATTATTATTATTATTATTATTATTATTATTATTATTATTATTATTATTATTATTATTATTATTATTATTATTATTTTTTTCATTATTATTATTATTATTATTATTATTATTATTATTATTATTATTATTATTATTATTATAACTACTACTATTATTATTTTTATTATTATTATTATTATTATTATTATTATTATTAATAATAATAATAATAATAATAATAATAATAATAATAATAATAATAACTTAGTGATATTTAATAAGAGCACGGGTACAAGTGGGAGTATTCAATACCAGAGTAGAATTTGTAGAGGAGAGTGACAAGTGTTTCGAACGCGAGCAGCGATTCAAATGATGACGTGCTGTTCATCACTTGGAGAGTCTGAAATCATCAGAGCCTCTCGCTAATGACAGACTTCATAGAGAGAACATCTCCACACCCATACCTTCAGTTTATTTATTCTCATAACTTGAGTAGACGTAGTGTTCATAACTTGGCGAATCTGAATTCGCGAGAGAATAACTAAACTGAAGGAGCGGGTGTGAAGAAATTCTCGCTATGAAGTCTAGTATCAGAGAGAACCTCTGGTGATGACAGACTCGTCAAGTTATGAGTGCTAGTAGCAGTATCAAATTCGCCCAGGACATTGAGTGTGTCTCGAGGGGGCACCACTTTAATACGTAATCGAATCTAGCGTAGAACACCTCATTCTTTTCAGTTTCACACATCTCGGTAGAAGCATACACTGCAACAAGAGATATGGAGCACAGTGTGTGCTGTAGCCTCACTTGCTTTAAACGCTCATCGACCGGAGTAACCCCAATCACAAAGGGCTGCAGTTTGCTGGTGATGCCCATAGATACACCCTTAAGACGGAAACCATTATTCATGTTGAACCAGTAGTAGGTGTATCCCCAATCAATGACCTCACCCTTGCCAGGCCTCTTTGTCTTAGAGAGTTCTACATTATCCCACCTCAGCCTTCTGAGCTCATCTGATAGGAAGGGCAGCCGATCATCCTCCGAGATGCTCCGGACGTTCAAGAACCCCACATGCAGAGCCCTCCGTAGTAATATTTCTCCTATCAGAAGGCACAGTATTATCTGTTTTGAACATCTGTACCTTTATTCTGGGATTTTATTGCAGGATCTAGCTGATCCTTCAAGTAGATTCCAGAATAAGGGTACAAATGTTCAAAACAAGTAATACTGTGCCTTCTGCTTAGAGGAATCTGCCTCCCTGCTTTCGTTCAACAAGTAGGTCTACTATTATATTTTTTTTAGGCCGTTTATATGCCAATGTCCTCTTTCCTAAGTTTTTTTTTCTTTGGTTTAACACTGATTCGGTCCTTTGAAGTATTGTCTTTATATTCCTTTTGAAGGGGTTTATTGAACCTCTGCAGATGTTTGCATGTAGATTTTTTTTTTATAGCGCCGGTAGGCTTTCTTCAGTGGCCAGATGGTCGGCCCAATCCCATCATGGCGCAGGCATTTTTTTTTATAGTGGCGCCAGTTATGCTTGGCTCATGCTGCCCCTCCGGAACTCATTCTTGATTCACTGGACGGTTTCTTCTAGAGTCTGGGTTGATGGGTGGTCTTCTGGACAACATGTGGGTAGTCTTAGGCCACTCGGCGGTGACTGAAAAATTAGGCCCTCTTGGCATGTGAAGTGATTTTTCTCATGTCTTTGGTAGGAGTATGTAGGAAGACACCTACCGAACGGGCGCAAGCCACTCCCGATGAGGTATATATGGGAGGTGAGAAGGGAGCTGAAGCCCTCCAAAGACCCTTCCCATGTCCTCACTAACCCTTTCCCTACTGTCTCACCAACACCGGAGAGTAGTTCAGCATGCTCTCTAAAGACAGATCCTCTTTCTATCCACACCACACTACATTCATAGAACATATACACCTTTTCCCAAAATTCAAATTTCAAAATGGCTCACCTACATCATGCCTCGGAGTCCCCGCCTGGGGGGGGGGGGTCATAAATTCCCCCAGGGAGGACTCCCCTTCTGGCTGCCGACCCGAGAGGTGTCTTGATAACTCCTGAAACCTCTTTCTTCTCAATTTCTGCAACATTCGCGGTCTTCGTCCTAATTTTCATTCTGTGGAACACCGTCTCTCTTCCTCTAAACCTCACCTTCTCTTCCTCACCGAAACACAGATTTCTGAGGCTACTGACAGCAATCTCTACTCTGTTCCCTCCTACTACCTCTATCCTAAATATCAATCCAAAGCTGGATGTTGCGCCTACGTGCGCAATGACATCACTTGCTCTCGTGTCCACAACCTTGATTCTTCAGAATTTTCCACCATCTGGCTAAGACTTCATTGTCATTTTATTACTAAATACATCTGTGCTATTTATCTCTCACCTATCTCTACTAACTATGTAAAATTCTTTGACTATTTGAACTCTAAAGTGGAGCACATCTTAACCACTCTCCCTTCGCTGAAATCTCCATCCTAGATTTCAATGTTCACCACCAGCTTTGGCTTTCATCCTCTTTCACTGACCAGCCTGATGAACAAGCCTACAACTTTGCCATCCTCAACGATCTAGAGCAGTTGGTCCAGCACCCTTTTGGATCCTTCTTTTCTTGTATTTTAATTCTTACTTTTTTATTTCATTTGCATTAGCTTGTATTAAAACAACTCTTTTATCACTCATTAATTACTCCATAAATGATCTCACCGTCTCGTATCCCTGGTAGCGTGATCCGGCTTGAGTTGATATTGGAGACTGGTGTTCGGGGATAAACAAGGGAAAAAGAAAATATACATTTATTTAAAATTAAATGAAAGTAATTGCCTTACGCAATATTCTATGCTCAGACGATCATAACGCTGGCATATTCAGCAATGGATGCAACATATGACAAACGGCATGTCTTTAAACATAATACTACAATTTGTGCTCAGTTGTTGCCAATAATAATAACACTCGTCATTCCACAAAGCAGTGGTTTGTTTCTCTCTGCTTACATCACAATATTTAAGTACTCTCCTCACATCCTAATAACACATTCCTATAGAATAATCTACTACAATTTCACGGAAGCACCGAATTATACCACACCCAGTGGTTTCTACCTTTGCTTTACATCGCAATAAAATAATCACAATCCTGTCCCAATCACAGTCCTACTACACATCTCCTACATTATAATTTCCTGGATAATACAGTCAGTTTCCCTTAGATTCTCGAATTTCTACTCACGATTAAGATCACAACAGCCATTATCAGCTGAGTGAGAAGCAGTACTGCTTGAAGCGAGTGCAAGGCTCGGTCTGCCCATACCACTGTTGTCTAGGTCACATTTTTCCTTGCTTGAGCCTTGAGGCGGAACTACATCCTTGACACGCCTTCATTTCCTACATAACCAGTAGCCAATACTTCCTGTCAACAACCATTGGCTCGCTCATTATGTTGTATTGTCTACTTCTCCTGCTTATTCGTGATGCACTCTTAAGACACTCCCACAGTGACTTCTCTTTTCAGTTATTCGCTTATAGCATTTCGTCACACCGCACGTGACATGTTAGAGTCCTCTTGAATGGTTATCCACACTTCCTGACCACGCCTACTGGGTATCTGTTTTCTGTATGTGGGTCTGGGTATTTTCCATAACCTCTCCGTAGTGTTAGTGCTTATCAGATGTTTGCAACTTTGTATATCTGACTAATTGCTTTCCTTCCCTCTCCTATCATATTTACAATTCTTATCTCCATATCTCCACTCGGTATTTGCCTCTGATTGGGGTCACTATTAATTAACTGTGCTGCTATGGTCGTCTTTTGTTTGTCCATATTCTGGGTCCCAACATACTTCCCCTTCCGCCCCTGAGATCTCACAGGTGTTGGTGGAGAAGATATGCCTTTCAATGTCTGCAGTGGGCTTGAGTCTGGAAGCAGGCGTTGTCGTGCGTAGCGCAGGACATAGGAATACCCCACGGCATACGTCACCAGCAGAAGGACCAGGATCACGACAATGGCGAAGACAATACACCAATGGATTTCGGGTTGAAAGGGCTGATCCGGCTCGACCACAGAATTTAGGGGCTGCAAGCCAGCAGTTAGCTCCTGTAGGGGGATGGACTCAGCACTGCGAAGAGATGGAAGGTCAGGCAAAACGGACCAGATAAGATGGCCTGTAAGAATTCTTGGAGAGGAGGGAGGTGGAGAGGGAGAGGGGCGAGAGAGACCGTGATGGGGGGCCCCTCCACAACTGCCTCTTGTCCAGGAAGTGTCAGGGATGGGGTGTGGGCGCTGCAACCTTGCCGAAGCGTCAATATCCCACTACCCGTGAGGCTGACAATATGTTTGTTTACAGGATTGGTAGTGCATTTGAGTGTCAGAGTGATGGGGGAGGCAAATGAATAGGTCCAGTAGCCAGGACCTTTTATAAACATAGTGGGAAATATTAAGACTATTGTGTGGCAGAAGTTGATCACTGACTCATGATTCAAGAAAGCAGCCGATTCACAAGAGGCTGCGTGACTAGCCTCATAGACGGGGACTGTGGGAGGACAAACTAACATTTGGTTATTCTTGTCACAGTGTTCTATACTAGAAAGCAGAAAGTATATTTTCCTATTCTCACTGAAGGCAACATATCTTGAATCAACACTATACATAAGAAAGTAGGTGCTATTCTGCACAGAAAATGGAAGGGAGTCGATTCGAAAGACATCAAAAGTGTCAGGCGGATCTCCTCGTAAAGGTTTGGTGAAATATAAATTACAAGAATCGTGCAAAGCCGTTGTCTTGGAGGACACAGTTATCATATCCCTATATAATGCTAAAAAATCAGGAACTGCAAGGCACAAAAGACCTGCAGGCCGAACCTAGGCTTCCTCTAATGTACTTAACAACTGTTTGACTCACATAATGGTTGGGGTTATGTATGTTTGCAGGGGAGCCTGCAGACTCCCCTCTAAATCTTGTATACCTGGACTTATGTGTCTCAATGCTAAGTCAAAATTCAAAAATGCTTGTAGGAACTTTTTTCTCTTCCTAATGCCAAAGTCAATAGAAAATTGGCGCACAACTTGGTTCAATACATCTACAGCTGAATATAGCCTATTAAAGGCAGATTGCATGGCATGCAAATTACTTAACGATGTTGAGTTTTCCATAATAAACATTTAACTATATTAAATCTTTCTCAGTTAATGACTCTAGTACTTTATTTTTTTCCATGAATCGCGTCAACTTGAGCCTGGGTCGTAGTACCAAATAAGATATTAGACAAGGATCCTTAAAAAAAATATACAATTCTCTTTTTTTTTTCTATAATTCATAGAAGCATGCAGCTTGTTTGGGTTAGTAGTTACCACATAGCCTAAAACTTTTCTTAGATGATGCAACAATGAACTGAATTCATTTTCAAAATTAAAGAGTGTTATTTTATTGCTTTTACAGCTGGATACTCAGGTGACATTTGAATAACATTTCAAGTTAAAGAAGCAGTTAAATTCCGTGCTTTATATAATGCAGCTCAAACATCTTATGTGAGGATAAACAGTACTATAGTCTCTGTCTGTGAGAACTATAATATAGATAGTATGTTGGTGTGAAACTTTGGGCAGCACGTGTTGGGGACTCCTGTTGTGTTATGGAGTCGTACACCGAAAGCGTCAAATAAATCTGTGGTTTACTTTGTCATATTTGCACTTAATTATTGCATTTTCATCCTTTTACATTATCCTTGTTTTATATCGTATTGGCTTTGACACTACATTAGGCAACTCTTGTACCGTAGAGGAAGAGCGAAGGTTTTATCTATGCTGAGGTGGCTCTGAAAGTTTGGGAGTAACCTGAGAAGGTAGGGCCTGTGCATCAGCTGTTTATTGCTGTTGTAGAACGAACATTATTTAATGTGTCATGAGTAGCAGTCACTTCTCCGCTACAAGTTACCATTTTCGGTAGAATTAGTCTCAGTACCAGGGTTGAGCAGTGCAGAAAATATGTCAGTGTCTGTTTCCGGATTTACAGGGTATGCTCGCCTAACCGTTGGACATTGCTGCACATCGATGCAGTCTTCATGAAGGACTTTCACTCTATCTGTGTGGACCGTTGAAACCTTACTAGTCCTGAGTTTCCACTACATCACTGATCTCTATTACCCTGTAGGGTCCATCAAAATAGGCTGCAACTTTTTATTTTATTTTCTGTTTGAGGTACAATGTTTCCAACGCTGATAGTTTTGATTTTTGTAGGTTTGTAGTATTTTTCCACTTCTCTACTTTCTTCAATGTAAACCTGGCATCTATCATAAACTTTCCTTGCAATTGTAGCCATTTCCTCTTTATAGGAGTAAATATCATAAACTTTCCTTGCAATTGCAGCCATTTCCTCTTTATAGGATTCAATATTATACCAGAGCTGCTGAATTTTTTTCTAACATAGTGTAGGGCATACGAGGCTCTCTAAAAATCCTCTTTCTGTCTCTCTCGATAAAAGGGGACTCCTTTATGGTGCGATGATACACAGCATTATAGGCCAGGGTGACTGCAAGTAAGTAACATTATATCCCAAACGGACACATTTCCTAGAACCATTGTCCTCAAAATGTTAACAACGGTATAATTTGCGCGCTTTATTATTCCATTTCCACTTGTATGGTGTCGTGAGGGAATAAGTAAACCACCTCAAATGCCCTTTTCTCTAGGCTTTACTCGGCAAGAAAACCCTAGGTGCGTACAGTACCTGCAGCCCGAGTGCACTGGCTTCATCGACGAAGAAACTAGGTACGTTAGTTTCGAAACCATATAATACGATTCATATTACATACGAATCACCTATCCCGAACGATACATATGAATCCCTAAAACGAACAAGCACTAAAACCCCAACAAATACAGACAACTTAAACTATAGAATCACCACATTCTCCCCCTCTTACAAATAATTATGTACATATCACACGCCTAGTCTATCCGGAGCTTTCCTGACTCTTGTTGAACGTCTTAGTGGTCTTTCTTCGGAAGTTTCGGGCGAGTCGCTTTTTCTTGTGTCCGGAAGTCTAGTGTCATCGGAGGCTGGGTAACAAGCGTCAGGAGTGGCTGCCCCTCCGTCGCTGTCATCGGTAGAAGTCGGTTCTGGAGCCGAAATCTCTTCAGTGGGTGTTGTCCCATTGATGTTCTCTTGTATGGTTGTCTGTTCCTTAGGGGTTGGAGCCAGGTCCCTCGTGGAGACGGTAGACCTTCTCCCATCCGGATGGCGAATGTGAGCGTAGTGTGGTGTAGCACTCTCGAGATCAACTTCTTCCACTAACGGATCCGATTTGGAATTACGAACAAACTTCCGCAGCAGGACAGGTCCAGGTGTGGCAAGCCAGGAAGGTAAGGAGTAACCACTAAATGATCTCCTAGGGAAAGAAAATAACCTTTCATGAGGGGTTTGATTGGTGGCAGTACAAAGGAGGGACCGAATGGAATGAAGTACTCTGTCCAGAACTAGTTCCCACTGAGACTCGGGGAGTTTGGAGGATCTGAGTGCTCGGCGTACAGTTTTCCAAATAGTACCAATCTCTCTTTCACATTGTCCGTTACCTTGGAGGTGGTAGGGAGTGGAGTGTGTCATGACGACACCGTGGCACAACAGAAAATCTGCGACTTCACGAGACATGAACTGTGTTCCTCTGTCCGAATGAACTGATGATGGACAACCGAACATAGAGAACAGTTTAAGGAAGCAAGCTTTAACAGTTTGAGCAGACATATCTGGGCATGGGAACACAAATGGGAATCTAGAGTACTCGTCTAACATTACCAGGAGGTGTTTATTCTTTGTAGTAGAAGGTTTCGGTCCAGCGAAATCAATAGAGATTCGGTCAAAGGGTTGCGTTGCATGGATCAGGTTCTTAACTGGAGGTTTAAAGAATCTAGGTTTCAATTCTGAACAAATACTGCATTGAGAACAAACCCTCCTTACATCATCTAGAGAAAAAGCCAGATTCTTAACTTTTACAAAATGATAAAGTCTTGTGACGCCAAGATGACACAGAGACACGTGTACTTGTTCGAGAGAGACTGAGCCTGAGTTAGTATTAACTGAGCATGCACGAGACAGTGTGTCGCAAGGGATGTTTTGAGGACCTGGTCGGTACTTAATGTCATACAATTATTCAGAGAGCTCGAGACGCCATCTAAATATTTTGTCATTCTTAATTTTGGAGGAATGCCGTGAGTCAAACATGAAGGATACAGCTTGTTGGTCAGTGACAATAGTGAATTTGCGGCCCAATATAAAAAGTCTCCATTTACGTACGGCTTCAATGATAGCAGTGGCTTCTCTCTTCACAGTAGGCTGAAGTCTTTCAGAGCCGGTCAGGGTTCTGGAGAAGAAAGCTACTGGCCGACCAAGCTGGGAAAGAGTGGCTGCTATGGAGACAGAGGATGCGTCAGTCTCGATCTGGAGTGGCAAAGTTTCATCATAGGCAGCTACTGAAGCCTTACAGATGTCTCTCTTTAGCGATTCGAAACATTTAATAGCTTCAGAGCCGAGTGGAAAACTCTGGCACAGCAGAAGAGGCTGTATGCGCTTAGAATAGTTAGGGATCCAGATGGAATAGTATGAGAAGAGGCCAAGCGCTCGTTTTAGAGAGGGTGAATCATTAGGAACTGGCATTTCTATCAGGGGTCTGATACGATCTGGATCAGGGCGCAGAGAATTATCGGAGATGCAATACCCGAGATACGTAATTTCTTTTAAGCCGTAGTGACACTTCTCCAAGTTCAAAGTCAAGTTGTAATTTGAGGCTACCTCCTTGAAACGCTGAAGGTTCCGGTCATGTTCCTCCTTGCTTACGCCGCATACAATAACATCATCAATGTAAGCATAGGTGGCTTGCAATTTGTTGTCAGCTATGAGAGTCCATGATTCTCTGAAAAACAGCAACGGAGTTTGTCAGACCGAAAGGAACTCTGGTAAATTGAAGTAACTGTCCGTCAGCCTCAAAAGCAGTGTACTGTTTCTCCGTTTCTCGTAAGGGAACTTGATAGTAAGCATTTTTTAGATCAAGTTTGCTTAATATTTTGTACTTAGCCATCTTGTGAATTAAATCATGAATACGAGGCATTGGGTAAGCGTCCAATGACTTAAAACGGTTTATGGTACGAGAGTAATCAACAACCATGCGCCGCTTGTGTCTCTCATCGCTTGTTACTAGCACTTGAGCTCTCCAAGGGGACTGACTCTTCTCTACAACACCTTCTTGTAACAAAGACTGTACTTCCTCATGAATAAACTCTTCATCCGACCTCGAGAACTTACGAGAACACGTGGAGACTGGCTTTGTATTAGGGGACAGGTTAGGGAAGAGGGATGGAGGATCAATAGACATTGATGCTACGTTACATATAGTTAGTTTAGGTAAAGAGCCATCCAAAGTGAATTCCACAGCCTGGTGTTTTCCATGAAGTCTCTCCCAAGATTACTTTATTACACAACTGGGGAAGAACTGACAACTTGAATTGAGGATACAGACTGTCGTTAACTTTCAGGTTTACAAAGCAATGTCCTCCGGTAGTAGAAACTTGGGAAGAAGCAAGGGTGACATCAGTCTTTGATGGGTACACAGGAATATTTAAGTTTTTCACAACTTGTGGATGGATGAAACTAATACTACTTCCACTGTCAATAAGGAAGTTCACTTGCAGTTCATTGACACTCACAGGAATTGTAGAGCTCCGCGGCGTAGTAACAGACGCTAATACTGGAGTGGCGGCAGTAGTTGGTGGCAGGGCGCAGTGTCCACAGGGAGGGACCGGGGAGGTAGAGCCAGGAGGTTCCATAGCAGCAGCGGCTGCGGTGTAAGGTCTTCTCGATCGTCCAGGGTCGCCAGGCCTGCAGACGCTGGCGTAATGGCCGTCTTCCCACACCTACGGCACACTGAAGCACGAGCAAGGCAGCGAAACCGAGGATGCCGCTTTCCACCGCAGAAGAAACAGGATTGAGACTGGGAGGCGGCAGCTACGGTGTCCGTGGTGTTAACAGAGGCCTCCGAGGTAAGAGCAGGAGCAGCCGACACGTTCCCTGGGTGACAGGTGAAGAGTATCCTTCTGCGTTGCGTTCGGCAGTGTCGAGGCTTCGAGCAAGCTGTACGGCCTCATTCAGGGACAAAGTTTCTCTCCAATAGACGTTGACGGATGGTAGGAGAGGCGAGACCAGTGATGAAGGCATCTCTGATGGCTTCCTGAGTGTAGGTGTCAGCAGTCACGTCTTTGTAGTCACAGTCTTTAGACAGCTGCTTCAGAGACAAGAGGAAGGTGTCGATGGACTCGGCCAGTTGCTGCCTGCGAGTAGCCAATTGATGCCGGGCGAAGATGATATTCTTGGGCCTCACGTACACAGTTTTCAAAGGTTTGATGGCCTCCTCGTATGATGGGCAGTCGGTGATGTGGGTGTATGCTTCTGGAGAGATGTAGTTGACGAGCAGCTTCAACTTGTCAGGTGCAGGAGATATAGACTGAATGAAGTTATTGAAGGTGCAGAGCCAGTGGTTCCACTGAGCAGGCGTAGTGTCGTGTGCACCCTCGAAGCGTTCAGGTTTCAGTAGTCTCTCCATCTCCAGCTTGCTTCATGGATTCTTGCCGAGTAAATTGTCGTGAGGGAATAAGTAAGCCACCTCAAATCCCCTTTTCTCTAGGCTTTACTCGGCAAGAAAACCCTAGGTGCGTACAGTACCTGCAGCCCGAGTGCACTGGCTTCATCGACGAAGAAACTAGATACGTTAGTTTCGAAACCATATAATACGATTCATATTACATACGAATCACCTATCCCGAACGATACATATGAATCCCTAAAACGAACAAGCACTAAAACCCCAACAAATACAGACAACTTAAACTATAGAATCACCACATATGGTAAGCCGTTAGTTTCACGTGTCGCATAGGTAGCTTCCAATTTATCTCCTGCATCACGGAATTAACGAACTCTGAACCTTGATCTGTAACAACTGTCTGAGGAACACCGTGTACACAAACAACATCCACGTACAACGCCCTTGCCATTTCGCGGGCTTCCTTATCCGTAAGGGTACTGTAATCAAATACATTTTTAAAAACATCAACTATGGGCATAACGTATCGAACCCCATTGTCCGATACACCCATGGGACCCACAAGGTCCATGTATATTCTCTCAAAAGGAGCGGTGACGTCTGGATAATGCCGCCAAGGAGCAGGGTGCAAGTTCCCAACTCAATTTTAAAACGGCTACCATGACGCACTTCCTTACATAATTTTCTACATCCCGTTTCATTCCAGGCCAGAAAGCGAACTTTCTACACCGACATAACGTAACTTTGGTTCCTCCGTGCCCTGCAGTGGCGACGAATGAGCCAGAGTTATCGCCTTGGAAATACTTCACCTTAGTGGCTTCGTACGGATTCACTCAAACACATTATTTTCCACCCGCAACTCTGACAGGGGCGGCATCTCACATTATGCCCATCTTCAACACAATATAACACATTTTCCACCTGTACCTCTAACAGGGGCGTCTTCAACACAATATAACACATTTTCCACCTGTACCTCTAACAGGGGCGGCATCTTCACATTATTACTTTTGTCTCCGAGTCTTTGCTCAGTCTCATTCATGGGGCTTCCTTCTTTTAGCATACTTATATGCTGGCTGCTCATCATGCAGCTCACTAATCTCCTGAATACTCCAGTCAAGTGTGTGGCCAATACACTCACAATTCAGGTTTATACATATCATACATTTTATTTTCTCATCTTCCGGCGCCTGTTTCTTTTTCTACACTAGTGCAATACCTTGCCCCTCATTATCCACGTGTTCCACGGTTTTTGTTGTTCCCCATCCACAAACATTATAGCGCGTGTCCTTCTAATTCAATCTCAGTGTCCTGTGAGCCTTCATCCTTGATAAAAAATCTGCTACTATATTTTCCTTGCCAGGCAAATGATTGATTGTGAAACCATACTCACTCATGAGAGTCTGCCATCTAGCTATCCTGCCATTGGGACTAGCTACCTGTAACAACCATACTAAAGGTCTGTGATCCGTGTGGATCTCAATAGGGTAACCCAGTATTAATGGGCGGTTCACTTGCAACCCATATATTACAGCTAAAGCCTCTCGTTCAACTGTGCTGTACCGCTGTTCTGCCGTGTTCAATTTCTTTCTAAAAAAAGATACAGGTCTTAGTTCATCATCATTATCCTGTTGTTGCAATACTCCACCAGTATTGTAGTAGGACGCGTCAGTAGTGAACACGAAAGGTTTGTTAAAGTCAGGAATTTTTTTAGAGTGACTGTATCAAGCATTCTATCTTTAAGGGTTGAGAACGTAATTTTTGCTTCATCTGTCCATATGAGTGGATTTTTTTTTTCTTCTTGAGTGTATCTTTTTTCTCTTTGTAAATTTTTAGAAGAGGAGCAACAATTTGTGAATAATTTGCAATACATTTGCGATAATAATTAATTAGTCAGTCTAAGAAATGACTGTAAATCAAAAACAGTTTGCGGGGCCGGGATGTTTTGTATGGCCTCCAGCTTGCTAGATTAAGGTCTTATTCCCTATGAGCTGATGACATGGCCCATGTATGTAATTTACTTTGTTCTTTAAAAAGTTACACTTCTCCATCATAATAGTCTGTTTGGCTTCCTTTAAGCGTTCCAGCATTTGTTCTAAGTTATCTACATGATTAGGAAATATATCGCCCTGGATAATTATGTCATCAAGGTACACCTGAACCTTGTTACCTAATAGTCCTGTAAGGACAGTGTTTATTATTTTCTTGAAGCAGGACGGGGCTGTTTTTAGGCCAAAGGGGAGGGAAGTAAATTCCCAATGTCCTGCTGGAGAAGAAAACGCCGTCTTCTCTCTACTAATTTCATCTCGGGGGATTTGATAGTAACCCTGTTTCAAGTCTAGGCATGAAAAAAGCTTACTGTCTCCCAATTGATTGAGTATGGTAGTTATATTAGGGAGTGGGTACCGGTCGTCCCGTAGTGTCTTATTAAGTGCCCGGAAGTCCAGACAAAGTCGTAGTCCTTCATCTTTTTTTGGCGCTGGGATAAGTGGGGCATTATAGGGTGATCGCGAAGGGCGAATCGCACCCTGTTGCTGGAGCGATATAAGTTGTTCATTTACTCTGTCATGATAACTGATATGAATGTTATATGGACGCCTGTGCACTACTTTATCAATATTTTGCTTGATGGTGCTTAGAAAATAGGGCGTTACTGTTAATGTTTCTTGTTCTGTGGAAAACACTGTTATATATTTATTTATTAAGGACTTTAATACCTGACTCTCTCTCTCTCTTCATTTGGGAATTTAGCGTCAACAATTTGATTGAGGATTTTCTTCCTTGCTTCAAACTCTGCAAGCTTCAAGTCTGTCTTAACTGTGTCAGCGGTCTGTACACTAGATCCTTGTGGCAGATCAGCGTATTGCTCATGAGTGACTATGGTTTCACAAATCCTAACGTTGTATTATCATCTATCTTTACACTTTCACTTTCAATATTCAAATACGGCACAGTGACATAAGATCTTTGATTGTCAGGTGAAGGGGTCACCTTAACTATCCCTGAGCACAAGACTCTAGCCTGAGTATTACTAACACAAGGCTCAAATAAAGCTTCACTTGCCTGTAGTTACGTCACTAGCGTTATGTAACCTGCAACAGATGCAAGTTGCAAAGGTTCAACTGTTTGGCAACGTACGGCCTTATTTTCAGTGAGACATTCTTCATTTCCATCTACATTTAGCTAAGATCCTTCACCTCTAGATATAAGACATATTTTTCCTGGCATAATGGGTTGTATTGGTATGGTTTCCCCTTCTATTATCAGTTTTCAGCTTCGTTTCTTTTGTTCCTTATTTAGTTTCCATGTTTTTAAAAATCACCTCGTGTTGCATGAAAAATCAGTACTCAACATAATATGAGTCGGCGAATCTACATCGCGTGTTATCAATAAGTTTTGGAAACTACTTTTTCCTTCCATATTAACTTGTCTTTTACCGTCATTTTCAATATGGTATCTATGCACTGAGACAATATTCACGGGTTTCGCTTCACATTCATTTACTGCGAGCCCTAATTCTTTAATAAATTCATCCGTTAAAAACTCACACACGCTCCTGTTTCTAGGAGTGCTGCCACTTTTGCATATGAATTATCATTAGTGCGATCTGCCTACCAAAGTTACTCTTGAGTTATGTTGATTATAGCCTTCTTTTCATTATTTTTCAGGTCACTCCCTTGTTCGTCATAGCCTTCTTTTCCTTATATTTATGTGAGACGGTTACTCCCTTGTTCGTTATAGCCTTCATCTTATTATATTAAAGGTTACTCCCTTGATCGTTATAGCCTTCATCTTATTATATTAAAGGTTACTCCCTTGTTCGTTATAGCCTTCATCTTATTATATTAAAAGTTACTCCCTTCTTCGTTATAGCCTTCATCTTATTATATTAAAGGTTACTCCCTTGTTCGTTATAGCCTTCATCTTATTATATTAAAGGTTACTCCCTTGATCGTTATAGCCTTCATCTTATTATATTAAAGGTTACTCCCTTGATCGTTATAGCCATCATCTTATTATATTAAAGGTTACTCCCTTGTTCGTTATAGCCTTCATCTTATTATATTAAAGGTTACTCCCTTGTTCGTTATAGCCTTCATCTTATTATATTAAAGGTTACTCCCTTGTTCGTTATAGCCTTCATCTTATTATATTAAAGGTTACTCCCATGTTCGTTATAGCCTTCATCTTATTATATTAAAGGTTACTCCCTTGTTCGTTATAGGCTTCATCTTATTATATTAAAGGTTACTCCCTGTTTTGATCTTCGCTCAGTTTCCGTTTTTTCCACTGCAAATGTGCATATTTATTTATTTATTTATTTATTATTCATTTACTTATTTAATGTTATTTGTAGTAGTTAACTGAGGGGGGTACCTACCCTGGCCTCCTCTTCCTCTGATTCTCCTACTTCACACATTTCTCTTAGTACTTGACACTTTTGTTCATATGCTTCATTTTTTTTTCATTCTTGACTTTTTATCCATACCTCACACTTTTCTTAATATTTCAAATTTTGTCTACATCACACTCTACATTTCCTACCTGGGGGACGCGGGTTAGGCCTTTATAAAGTCACTCTATGGCTGCATGCCCGCCGCGGCACACCACCACCCTGTGAGGCGTACAGCCCCGTGTTCCCCTCCATCCAGGGGTAACAATCCTAAAACAAACAAACCTGGGAGGCAGGACGCTGCCAGTGCCTGTCACCTCACACCCTCTCACTAATGAGTGGATCACGGCGCGGGTGGAGAGACTGCCCATCCCTCTCCACTCCGCCCGGGAAGGAACTCATGAATTCTCGGTTGAGTCGCGTGTGCTACCCATTGCACTACAGAACAACAGTGGTTGGCCAGAGTTTCCATTACCATATCGTCAAAGTCCATGTCCTCCGGAAGAACCAATAATTATATAATTAAATCGTCACTATTATTACTGCCACTTAAAACGAGTAAAGCTTAATAAAAATAAGAGGCGTTTTCTCGTCAGGGTAAATTAAACAAAAGCACTGTAAGCACAAGTCCCTGTTTATCCCTATACCGCTGCCGCCAGTTTTGGATCCTTTTTTTCTTGTATTTTAATTTTTACTTTTTTATTTCATTTGCATTAGCTTGTATTAAAACAACTCTTTTATCACTCATTAACTACTCCATAAATGATCTCACCGTCTCGTATCCCTGGTAGCGTGATCCGGCTTGAGTTGATATTGGAGACTGGTGTTCGGGGATAAACAAGGGAAAAAGAAAATATACATTTATTTAAAATTAAATGAAAGTAATTGCCTTACGCAATATTCTATGCTCAGACGATCATAACGCTGACACATTCAGCAATGGATGCAACATATGACAAACGACATGTCTTTAAACATAATTCTACAATTTGTGCTCAGTTGTTGCCAATAATAATAACACTCGTCATTCCACAAGGCAGTGGTTTGTTTCTCTCTTCTTACATCACAATATTTAAGTACTCTCCTCACATCCTAATAACACATTCCTATAGTATAATCTACTACAATTTCACGGAAGCACCAAATTATACCACACCCAGTGGTTTCTACCTTTGCTTTACATCGCAATAAAATAATCACAATCCTGTCCCAATCACAGTCCTACTACACATCTCCTACATTATAATTTCCAGGACAATACAGTCGGTTTCCCTTAGATTCTCGAATTTCTACTCACGATTAAGATCACAACAGCCATTATCAGCTGAGTGAGAAGCAGTACTGCTTGAAGCGAGTGCAAGGCTCGGTCTGCCCATACCACTGTTGTCTAGGTCACATTTTTCCTTGCTTGAGGCGGAACTACATCCTTGACACGCCTTCATTTCCTACATAACCAGTAGCCAATACTTCCTGTCAACAACCATTGGCTCGCTCATTATGTTGTATTGTCTACTTCTCCTGCTTATTCGTGATGCACTCTTAATACACTCCCACAGTGACTTCTCTTTTCAGTTATTCGCTTATAGCATTTCGTCACACCGCACGTGACATGTTAGAGTCCTCTTGAATGGTTATCCACACTTCCTGACCAAGCCTACTGGGTATCTGTTTTCTGTATGTGGGTCTGGGTATTTTCCATAACCTCTCCGTAGTGTTAGTGCTTATCAGATGTTTGCAACTTTGTATATCTGAGTAATTGCTTTCCTTCCCTCTCCTATCATATTTACAATTCTTGTCTCCATATCTCCACTCGGTATTTGCCTCTGATTGGGGTCACTATTAATTAACTGTGCTGCTGTGGTAGTCTTCTGTTTGTCCATATTCTGGGTCCCAACAACCCTACACGTATTCCCGACCGTCTTGGAGACAGGCCCAACATTCTAGACCTCTTCCTTACCTCAAACACTTCTGCTTATTCTGTCAAACTGTTCTCTCCGTTGGGCTCCTCCGATCACAATCTTATTTCTGCATCCTGTCCTATCGCTCATGTACACCCTCTGGACCCACCGAAGAGGCGCTGCTTCTAGCATTTTGCTTCAGCTCGGTGGGACGACCTGAGGATGTACTTTTCCGATTTCCCGTGGAATGATTATTGCTTCCAGGATAGAGACCCCTCTGTGTGTGCTCAGCGCATCACAGAGGTAATTGTCTCTGGAATGGAGGCATACATTCTACGTTCTTTCTCTACTCCTCACGCTAAAAAGCCTTGGTTTAATCACGCTTGTTCTCGTGCTGTCAATGATAGAGAGGCAGCTCATAAAAGGTACCAGAGCCTTCAAACTAATGCTAATTATGAACTCTACATTTCTGCCCGGTATCGTGCCAAATCTATTCTCCGACTAACCAAAAATTCTTTCATTAATTAATCATCTTTCCCTCCACTCCTCAGTCCTGACGGCAACACTGCCGTCTCATCTATCTCTAAGGCTGAACTCTTCTCTCAGACTTTTTCTAAAAACTCCACTCTGGACGATTCTGGGCATATTCCTCCTACTCATTCCCCCTCTGACTCTTTTATGCCTGTTATAAAGATTCTTCAAAATGATGTTTTCTATGCCCTCTCTGGCCTCAATCCTCAGAAGGCTTATGGACCTGATGGAGTGCCTCCTATTGTCCTTAAAAACTGTGCCTCCGTGCTGTCACCTGCCTGGTCAAACTCTTTCGCCTCTGCCTGTCAACATCTATCTTTCCTTCCTGCTGGAGGTATGCCTCCATACAGCCTGTGCTTAAGAAGGGTGACCGTTCCAATCCCTCAAACTACCGTCCTATAGCTTTACTTTCTTGTCTATCTAAAGCTTTTGAATCAATCCTTAACCGGAAGATTCAAAAGCACCTTTCCACTTCTGACCTTCTATCTGATCACCAGTATGGGTTCCGCAAGGGGCATTCTACTGGTGATCTCCTTGCCTTCCTAACTGACTCTTGGTCATCCTCTCTTAATCGTTTCGGTGAACCCTTTGCTATAGCGCTGGGCACATCAAAAGCTTTTGATAGGGCCTGGCACAAATCTTTGCTTTCCAAACTACCCTCCTACGGTTTCTATCCTTCTCTCTGTACCTTTATCTCCAGTTTCCTTTCTGACCGTTCTATTTCTGCTGTGGTAGACGGTCACTGTTCTTCCCCTAAACCTATTAACAGTGGTGTCCCACAGTGTTCTGTCCTATCTCCCACTCTCTTTCTGTTGCTCATTGATGATCTTCTTTCCAAAACGAACTGTCCTATCCATTCCTACGCCGATGATTCCACTCTGCATTACTCAACTTCTTTTAATAGAAGACCCACCCTACAGGAACTTAACGACCCAAGGCTGGAGGCAACATAACGCTTAGCCTCAGACCTTACTATTATTTCTGATTGGGGCAAGAGGAACCTGGTGTCCTTCAACGCCTCAAAAACACAGTTTCTCCACCTATCCACTCGACACAATCTTCCAAACAACAATCCCTTATTCTTTGACAACACTCAGCTATCACCTTACTCAACACTAAACATCCTCGGTCTATCCTTAACTCAAAATCTCAATTGGAAACTTCATATCTCATCTCTTACTAAATCAGCTTCCTCGAGGCTGGGCGTTCTGTACCGTCTCCGCCAGTTCTTCTCCCCCGCACAGTTGCTGTCCATTTACAAGGGCCTTGTCCGCCCTCGTATGGAGTATGCATTTCATGTGTGTGTGTGTGTGGGGGGGGGGGGGGTCCACTCACACAGCTCTCTTTGACAGAGTGGAGTTAAAGGCTCTTCGTCTCATCAGCTCTCCTCCTCATAATGATAGTCTTCTAACTCTCAAATTCTGCCGCCACGTTGCCTCTGTTTCTATCTTCTATCGATATTTCCATGCTGACTGCTCTTCTGAACTTGCTAACTGCATGTCTCCCCTCCTCCCGCGGCCCCGCTGCACACGACTTTCTACTCATGCTCATCCCTATACTGTCCAAACCCCTTATGCAAGAGTCAACCAGCATCTTCACTCTTTCATCCCTCACGCTGGTAAACTCTGGAACAATCTTCATTCATCTGTATTTCCTCCTGCCTACGACTTGAACTCTTTCAAGAGGAGGGAATCAGGACACCTCTCCTCCCGAAATTGACCTCTGTTTTTGGACACTCCTTTGACCTCTGTTCGAAAGCAGTGAGTAGCGGGTCTTTTTTTCTTTTTTCTTTATGCCCTTGAACTGTCTCCTTAGCTGTAAAAAAAAAAAAAAAAAATAACTGGTAGCATAGTTCACTGGGCAATTTCAAAAACCCAGCCGGTATCACATTGGGTTTATGTACTTCTAAGGCTCTTAGTGTCCGTCATAATCCGTGAACGTCAACTCTGACTATAATGGCATGTGGGTTGCTTCTGTAACAGATGATCTCGAGTGGAGGAGGCCAAGGGGACGCCCATTGAGATTATAAATTGAAAAAGTCGATGGATCCTGCCATGAGAGGACCATAATTTAAAAAAAAACGGAGTTGGTGTCGGAGGGTGGGTGAGGCAAACAGTTCTATAGTTTGTCACTATATACTTATTTACTTATTTGTGAAAGATACTATTTCATCCACTAACATTCCACGAATTGCAAATTCAATATGAAGATCTGTTCCAACTGTTTTCGTTTTACTATTCATCACGTTCATATACTTGGTCAATTCGTAATTTATGCTTCCTCCCTACACGCAGATTAATAAACCTTGGAGGGGTTGTGAATGGTCGGCCTGATTTTTTTTTTTTTTTTTTTTTGCTTATAAAATTCTGTATTTTTTTCTTTTTTTGGTATATGAATGAATCGGTTAAAAAAAATAATTAAGTGGTATGCAACATGCAATGCAATGCATTGGAACGTCATACAATGAGTTTCCGCGCGGCGGTATGGGCAGCATTCCATGTTTTTACCGGACTCTAATTTTATGATTTTTTTTTCTTGGTCAGTCATGAAACTCTAAGGTTCTCTCGCACCACTAGATAAGAAAATGGGAAATTTTAACAGTAACTAATATTTTTTCGTATTTATCCGTGAAAATAGATATATATAATTTTTTCTCATAAATCCAACAAAATACTCTGTGTATGCGCATCAAATGTGTTTTGCATTATATGTTATTGATTTTGCACATTAGAACACTGTTTTTTTACTTTGAAATATGGCGAAATATGATAAAATTCGAGTACCTGGATCTGTGACCCACTACAAAACACCTAACCTTTTTTTTTTTTGTTTTTTTACAGAAAAGGAGACAGTTCAAGGGCGTGAAAAAAAAATAATGAAAAAAAAAAACGCTACTTACTGCTCCTGAATAGAGTACAGAGGAGGGGCCAAAAAGAGTGGTCAATTTCGGGAGGAGAGGTGTCCTGATACCCTCCTCTTGAAAGAGGTCAAGTCGTAGGCAGGAGGAAATAGAGATGAAGGAAAATTGTTCCAGACTTTACCAGCGTGAGGGATGAAAGAGTGAAAATGCTGGTTAACTCTTGCAAATGGGGTTTGGACAGCAAAGGGATGAGCTTGATTAGAAAGTTGTGTTAGGCGAGGCCGCGGGAGGGGGCCAGGCATGCAGTTAGCAAGTTCAAAAGAGCAGTCAGCGTGAAAATATCGATAGAAAATAGAAAGAGAGGCAGCATCGCGACGGAATTTAAGAGGTAGAATACTATCAGTAAGAGGAGGAGAGCTGATGAGACGAAGAGCCTTAGACTCCACTCTGTCCAATAGAGCTGTGTGAGTGTAGCCCCCCCACACGTGAGAGGCATACCCCATACGAGGGAGGACAAAGCCCCTGTGTATGGATAGCAGCTGTGCGGGGGAGAAGAACTGGCGGAGACGATACAGAACGCCCAACCTCGAGGAAGCTGATTTAGTGAGTGAGGAGATGTGAAGTTTCCAGTTAAGATATTGAATTAAGGATAGACCGAGGATATTTAATATTGAAGAAGGTGACAGCTGAGTGTTGTCGAAGAATAGGGGATAGGTGTTTGGAAGATTGTGTCGAGTTGATAGGTGGAGAAATTGAGTTTTTGAGGTATTGAAGGACACAAGGTTCCTTCTACCCCAATCGAAAATGACAGCAAGGTCTGAAGTAAAGAAAGCAACCTGTGTATACAACCAATAAAAGTAAGTAAGGGAAACCATGTCCGCTTTTTTCTTCATATCCTGATGTATATATCCTGTGGATTTCAAGTCCCTAGTTGGAATAGGTAAAATACACAAAATATTTGCCTTTAAAAATATATCTCCTCCTTTGCACTTCTTGTTATACACATATCTCCTACTGCTGCTTATGAAAGTATGTGTAAGGAATAGGGTATGGTACCAAAACAATTGTTTAAAGTTGATTTTGATTTAAAAAAAAAATCATCGAACTTAATAAAAAGTGTGTTAATTCCCTATCCTTCCTGATTAAAATGCTTTTTTGAATGAAAGAGATCGGGCCATAAGAAAGGGAGAAGTTACACTTATAACATAAGGAATTTAACATGAGATTCGAGATTTTACAACTCTCCCCTTAATTCCAACTTCTCGCCTGACTTCTATGTTCCTTTCCTTTTGATCAGCACGTCAGTGCGTTCCTCCCTCAACCCTTCCCACCCCAATATTCACGCCAGCCCGACACTTTCCTACGTTGTTTTACTCCTCCGGAGCCCCTCATAATATATGTTCAGAGTCAGCCAGCAAGTAGATTTGCAGGGAGCAGGCCCGCAGACCTGGGTTTTTTTCCTCTGCTGCTCGCCGCATGTGTGCGTTGCATGAGTCTTTCAGTATGGGGTGTCGTTAACGAAGTTATGCCTTGCAGGGAATCAAGGACATTTTCTGTGCATTGCAGGAATTTATCCACCTATCACCTCGACACAATCTTCCAAACACCTATCCTTTATTTTTCGACAACACCCAGCTGTCACCTTCTTCAACACTAAACATACCCGGTCTATCCTTAACTCAAAATCTTAACTGGAACTTCACATCTCCTCTCCCACTAAATCAGCTTCCTCGAGGTTGTGCGTTCTGTATCGTCTCCGCCAGTTCTTCTCCCCCGCACAGTTGCTATCCATATACAGGGGCCTAGTCCGCCCTCGTATGGAGTATGCCTGTCACGTGTTGTGGGGGGGGGGGGGCTCCACTCACACAGCTCTCTCGGACAGAGTGGAGTCTAGGGCTCTCCGTCTCATCAGCTCTCCTCCTCTTACTGATAGTCTTCTATCTCTTAAATTCCGCCGCCATGTTGCCTCTCTTTCTATCTTCTATCGTTATTTTCACGCTGACTGCTCTTCTGAACTTGCTAACTGCATGCCTCCCCCCCTCCCGCGGCCACGCTGCACACGACTTTCTACTAAAGCTCATCCCTTTATTGTCCAAATCCCTTACACACGAGTTAACCAGCATCTTCACTCTTTCATCCCTAACGCTGGTAAACTCTGGAACTATCTTCCTTCATCTGTATTTTTTCCTGCCTACGACTTGAACTCTTTCAAGATGAGGGTATCGGGACACCTCTCCTCCCGAAATTGACCCCTCTTTCGGCAACCTCTTTGGATTATTTTTAGGGGCAGCGAGTAGCGGGCTTTTTTTTTTTTTTTTTGTATCCTTTTTTTTGTGCCCTTGAGCTGTCTCCTTTGTTGTAAAAAAAAAAAAAAAAACAAGAATACATGGACAAGGCTTACATCATTGTTGGTGCTGCTGTTGTTATAACCAGGGCCGGATTGTCACTGGACACTGATCTGGGCCCTGGCCACAAAAGAGGCGCTGTCTCCCACCACACCTTTAATTAATGTCAGGCCCCGAAGAAGTAGCGTAAATAACTGACGCTCTTAAGTTATGTTCAGGAACAGCAGACAAAAACTTGCCAGACAGCACATATTACACAAATTCATCATAAATATTGTATAGGGATAGCTTGTTGACTATTACTAAAATGTTGAAATGCGTGGGGTGCAGCCATTAAAAATATTAATAGAACTGTGTAAATCAATCATCTTTCCACAATGATATCATGGCACATATAACATACACATTTTTAGGCTCTTCCCCATACAACGTGCATCAGTCACAGGGTCGGTGGCAGTTGTAAGAGGCCTCAACCACTGATACATAAAGACGCATTGCCGTGCAATCGTGCATCAGCCAAAGAAATTAAATTAACACTGAATTACTGTTAATGAATTACTATTTGATATAAGGTATAAAGTTTAGTTACAATGATCTTTTCGTTTGGAATATATGGTAGTTGACAAGTTGCTTTAATAATCACACCTAAATAGTATTAGAAAATGTAAAGTTTCATTAGGTTTGTGAGGAGATCCACAACAACCTGGGCTGATCGGGAGGCCGTGATGGATTCTTTGGGAAGATGATCCGCGCGGAGCAAACCCACTGCAAAGTTTTCAATCCCACAGGAATGCCTCGTTTTGCCTGTAATGGAAGACAGCAGCGTTGTCAGTAAAAACTGCTAAAAGCACCACAATAACAGCTTAAAAAAAAGGGTGATTAACATGTTTACTACTACCATTCTAGTACTTGTCATAAACAATTTCTGATATTTTCGGACTCCCCTTACGTTGACAAAATAAGAGTTGCCCTGAAAGCTCTTGCATCTTTTTTTCCATCAACTTCTGCAATATTCCCAGTCTATGCTCTAGTTTCCATTCTTTGGAACACCATCTGTCCTTTTCTAAGCCTCATCTCTTCATGAAACACGGGTTTCTGAGGTAATTGATTGTAATCTTTACGCTATTCTCTCCTCCCATCTCTATCCTAAATCTCAATTCAAAGCTGGATGCAGCGTCTAAGTAAAATTTATAACATGCTTTGTGCCCATAACCTTGATTCTTCAGCTTGAGAGGTTGAGTGTTTAGCGTGCCGGCGCCGCATCCAGGAGGTCATGGGTTTGTATTCCGCCCGCCGCCACAAGCTGGGATTTTTCAGTTATACACAAGTACCATACGACTACCCACTGTACTGAATATCACCAATCGACCCAGACGCATATTCCCGAGATCTAGAGGACTCTTATGGTTCGGCAAAGGTAGAAGTAGGACCAATCATCGCTCGCGGTGAGTGCGTGGGTGCTGTTTTTTTTGTTTTTGTTTTTTTTGCCAGGTCTGAATTGATGGGTAACTATGCCAATATGCGCGTGACTTTTATTTTACTCTCATATTTAGTATTTTCAAGATTTGATACTATACCGACTATTTTTAAGATGCAGAATTGGAAATGGAGAGAAGCCCCGCTCCTCTCCTTCTTTTTACCCTTGTCTTCTAAGAAGGAGAAGAACCTAATGCCCTCACTCTTCCTCCGTCTCCCCCTCCTGCTCTTCCATTTCCTCCTTCTCTTCCACCTCTCTCTGTGTGTGTGTGTGTGTGTGTGTTGTGACGATATATAGATATATATATATATATATATATATATATATATATATATATATATATATATATATATATATATATATATATATATATATATATATAGTCTGAGTAGGTCTGAAGACACATACCGAAACGAGGAAGGTGCTGAAGCCTTCCAAAAACCCTTCCCATGTCCTCACTTTCCGTTTCCCTATTGTCTCATCAACACCAGAGAGTAGTTCAGCATGCTCTCTAAAGACAGATTATCTATCTTTCCACACCACGCTGTATTCACACAACATACACACCTTTTCCCAAAATTTGAAATTCAAAATAGCTTTTAATCGCAATGCCTCGGAGTCCCCGCCTGGGGGGGGGGGGCACAAATTCCCCCAGGGAGGACTCCTCTTTTGGCTGCCAACTTGAGAGGCGTCTTCATAACTCCTCGAACCTTTTTCTTATCAATTTCTGCAACATTCGCGGTCTTCCTTCTAATTTTCATTCTGTGGAACACCATTTCTCCTCCTCTAAACCTCACCTTCTCTTTTTCACCGAAACACAGGTTTCTGAGGCTACTCGTACTGACAGCAATATCTACTGTGTTACCTCCTACTATCTCTATCCTAAATTTTAATCCAAAGCTGGATGTTGCGCCTACGTGCGCAACGTCATTACTTGCTCTCGTCACCAAGACCTTGACTCGTCAGAATTTTCCCCATCTGGCTAAGACTTCATTGTCATTCTATTACTAAATACATCTGCGCTGTTTATCTCTCCCCTAACACTACTAACTATGTGAAATTCTTTTACTACATGAACTCCAAAGTGGAGCACATCTTGACCCACTCTCCCTTCGCTGAAATCTCCATCTTAGGAAATTTCATTGTTCACCACCAGCTTTGGCTTTCATCCTCTTTCACTGACCAACCTGGTGAACAAGCCAACAACTTTGCTCTCCTCAACGATCTACACCAATTGGTTCAGCACCCTACACGTATTCCCGACCGTCTTAGAGACAGGCCCAACATACTAGACCTCTTCCTTACTTCTAATTCTTCTGCTTACTCTGCCAAACTGTTCTCTCCGTTGGGCTCCTCCGATCACAACCTTATTTCTGTATCCTCTCCTATCGCTCCTGTACACCCTCTGGGCCCACCGAAGAGGCAATGCTTCTGGTATTTTGCTTCAGCTCGGTGGGACGATCTGAGAATGTACTTTTCCGATTTCCCGTGGAATGATTACTGCTTTCAGGAGAGAGACCCCTCTGTGTGTGCCCAGCGCATCACAGAGGTGATTGTCTCTGGAATGGAGGCATACATTCCACGTACTTATTCTATTGCTCATGCTAAAAATACTTGGTTTAATCACGCTTGTTCTCGTGCTGTCAAAGATAGAGAGGCAGTTCACAAAAAGTACCAGAGCTTTCGCACTCCTGCTAACCATGATCTTTATATTTCTGCCCGGAATCGTGCCATATATATTCTTCGACACCAAAACTCTTTCATATATAGGACATGTCAAGACCTTGCTTTTTCTAATAATTTTTCACGTGACTTTTGGCACATAGCCGAAAACATCTCCAATTTCACTTCTTCATCTTTCCATCCTCTCCTTAACCCTGACGGCAGCACCCCCATTTCATCCATCTCTAAGTCTGAACTCTTCTCTCAAACTTTCTGTAACAATTCAACTCTGGACGACTCTGGGCATATTCGTCCCACTCATCCCCCTCTGACTCCTTCATGCCTGTTATTAGATTCTTAAAAGATGTTTTCTATGCCCTCTCTGGCCTCAACTCTCAGAAGGCTTATGGACTTGATGGAGGGCTTCCTATTGTCCTTAAAAACTGTGCCTCCGTGCTGACACCCTGCCTGGTCAAACTCTTTTGTCTCTGCCTGTCAATATCTACCTTTCCTTCCTGCTGGAAGTACGCCTTCGTACAGCCTGTGCTTAAGAAGGGTGATCGCTCATATCCTTCAAACTACCGCCCTATATCTTTACTTTCCTGTCTATCTAAAGCTTTTGAATCAATCCTTAACCGGAAGATTCAAAAGCACCTTTCCACTTCTGACCTTCTATTTGATTGCCAGTATGGGTTCCGCAAGGGGCGTTCTACTGGCGATCTTCTTGCTCTCTCAACTGATTCTTGGTCATCCTGTCTTAGCCGTTTCGGTGAAACTTTCGCAGTTGCGGTAGACAAATCGAAAGCTTTCGATAGAGTCTGGTACAAGTCTTTGCTTCTTAAACTGCCCTCATACGGTTTCGATCCTTCTCTCTGTTCCTTTATCACCAGCTTCCTTTCCGGCCGTTCTATGTCCGCTGTGGTAGATGTTCATTGTTCTTCCCCTAAACCTATCAGCATCTTCACTCTTGCTTCCCTTACACTGGTAAACTCTGGACCAGCCTTCGTTCGTCTGTATTTCCTCCTGCCTATGACTTGCCCTCTTTCATGAAGAGTGTATCACGACACCTCTCCACCCGCAATTGACCTCTATTTTGGCCACTGTATAATATTTTATGTTGTGGTTGCGGCAAGTGGCGGGCTTTTTTTTTAATACACTGTTTTTGTTGCCCTTGAGCCGGCTTTTTTGTTGTGTGTATATATATATATATATATATATATATATATATATATATATATATATATATATATATATATATATATATATATATACACACACACACACACACACACACACACACACACACACACACAGTAAACCCCGCTTTCGTCGGACCCGAATAAGCCGGATATCGGATAGGTCGGACACTTTCATGATCTTTTTTTTTTTTTTTTTTTTTTTACGTTCTATCCCGAGTGCACCGCCAGGAATTTTTTGCCCTTTGATTGAGTAATTTTAGGCCACTCGCCTTATATACTGGATAAAATACCCCTGAGCTGCGTTTGGGAGAGCTCTCAAACGCGTGACGCCGCAGCCCGGATTCCCAATCCGGACTGCTCGCTGCAGCTCCGTGCTGTGATGACGTCATCAGCAAATATGGCGGCCCAAACAAACACATATAATTGCTTTCATTGAATTTCACCCTTATGTGCCACGATAACCACTACAGCTTCCTTTTCATCCTATGTTGGAAGGAGCTCGTCGGCCGGAACAGCTAGTGATACATGTCTAAACGTCGTCAAGATCAGCGGACGCCATTTTGCTGCCAGAACAGCTAGAGAGAGAGAGAGAGAGAGAGAGAGAGAGAGAGAGAAAGCAGCGGACGCCATTTTCCTGCCAGTGAAACGCCATTACCATAGCAACGAAGAGTCTTAAAACTGAGAGGCGTACAAAAGTGTTTGATAGAGACGTCACGCTTTGATATCTCCTGATTGGCTTCTGCCTCCCTCCTTCCCCTCTCTTCCCCCCTCCCTGCCTCTTTCCCTCTACCTCACTCTCTCTCGCTCTCTCCCTCCCTCCTCCCGCTTGCATATTCGCCATGTCTGGAACAAGATCTATAGTAACAGGTCTCCTCACTTTACCTCCACTGCGCAGCCTGTGACGTCAGCTGGCTGTGAGACAGTGAGGAAGACGGGGAACTATTCTATATTCCCCGTTCTCTCATTGCGCTGCCGTTCTCTCTCTCTCTCTCTCTCTCTCTCTCTCTCTCTCTCTCTCTCTCTCTCTCTCTCTCTCTCTCTCTCTCTCTCTCTCTCTCAAGAATACCCCATATTTGCCCCCAGATGTTGATGCTGTCATTATTATTAGTAGTAGTAGTATTGTGTGTGTGGTGTGTGTTTACTCACAAACGCAAATGTACGCATAACAGCTATAATATTTTGTATATCTCGCTACTTCATATTTTTTCTACATGTAATTCTTATAATGTGCCTTGTCAATGGCTATGAGTAGATACCCTCTACTCCATTCTTATTACTAGCTTACATGTGTGTGTGTGTGTGTGTGTGTGTGTGTGTGTGTGTGAGAGAGAGAAACTGGGAGCGACTGCCAGCTAGCTGTTACTACACGGAGGTTGGAAGAGCGACTGACGGTCACTGACCCCATCGGCCCCGCTGAACCTACCCTCGAACAGCCTGGTGACGTGAGTGCGCCAGCATCTGCGAAAATATGTCGGAAATGAGGAGACCTGGTACTGTAGATCTTGGTCTGGAACACCTCGTCTCCACGGGAAATTAGGACCAATCACAGCGCGCGCTCAGCCAGGCCACGTATTGCCAGCTCGTGACGTCATTACTTACCCTTTATTTACACAGTTTTATCAAATATATGTTAATTATTTCGTGAGAACACACATATTTTCAACAGTCGAGATGTTTATACTGATATTACTGATGTCTGACATGCTATAACACAGAGCTGGTACACATAACTGATAACTGTTACGAGCTAAGCTATCTAGGAACACTGACGGAACATCATCCCTTGCTCCTCGGGCCGTGTTACTTTATTTTCAGCAGTTGAGATGTTTCTACTGATGTTATTGATGTCTGACACATTATAACACAGAGCTGGAACACAGAAGTGATAACTATGACGAGCTATGTTGTCTGTGGGGACGTGAGCTGGATACAAGGGGAGCGTGATTCCGTCTGCCAAAATTGCATTTTTGCAAGAAAGACACCCCCCACCCCCCCCCACATACACCCCCCCCCACACACATGCACATTGCAATAAATAAATAAATATACACATGGCAAGAAATACACACACCGTAGGGGAACGGCTGGCTGTCTCGAGAGAGACCCGCAGCAGACCAAGAGGTGAATTACACACACACACACACACACACACACACACACACACACACACACACACAGTGCAAGAAATAAATGCACACACACATTGCAAGAAATGAATAAATACACACACATTGCAACACACACACACACACACACACACACACACACACACACACACACAGTGCAAGAAATAAATACACACACACACACACACACACACACACACACACACACACACACACACACACACATTGCAAGAAATGAATAAATACACACACATTGCAACACACACACACACACACACACACACACACACACACACACACACATTGCAAGAAATGAATAAATACACACACATTGCAACACACACACACACACACACACACACACACACACACACACACACACAGTCTTGGGGTCTACTTATAGGCATTAGGAAAAATGTTAGCTTTCAGTGGAGGCACATAAGAACTATCTCTCAATTACAGTAGACAGAGGGAGTGCAAATTTAGGTAAGGAGTTGGTAGTAAGCTGTGGTTACAATCCCCCTCACACTCAAGATATGACACTGAAGAGCACTTTGATGAGTTGGACAATGATAACTTATACCAGTGATGACTATATGCTGTACTTTGTGGTGATTTTAATGCTCATACTCTCACTAAGTCTGATGTTCCCTCTGGTGCTGGTGATGATGATCGGGTGTCTGCCGAGGTATCCCACATAAGTGTAGCTGATTTTGGTATAATTAAGACCAGGGCAAACCAAGATCTGACCCTAGACAGGAACTTTAATGGCAGGAAACTGGTTGAACTGTAAAAATCATCAAGTGTTTATATTTAATGGAATGATGGGGGAAGACTGTGGTATTGGCAAGCCTACAACTACATACAATACAACTATAGATTACATCTTAGGTTCACCTGAAGTTATGCAGTATGTGGTGGTTTTTAGAGTAGTGGATTATGATCCGCTATTGTCTGATGTACACTGTGGATTACACGGAAGGATGAAATTTATGGGACCAAGTAATGTACCCGCTGTAAGCATGAGTGCCCAGGAGGCAGAACAAAGAAGAGCAAGTGAAAGGCCACGAAAGTGGAATGCTGAGAGAACGGGTGTATATGTGAGGAATGTTAGTGAGTGTAAGGTAAATGAGTTGATAGTTAAGTTGAATAATTTATCCATAGATGATATAAACCAGGAATTAAAGCAAATGTTGATTGACCCTGCACTTTCAACTTTTCCACAACATAAGAAAAAACATATATCAAAAAGAGCAACAATGCCACTGTAAAGGGTTATGACAAACAATGCTGGAAAGTAAGAAAGGAGTACCATAAAGCTAGACATATATATCATTTGCACAGGAATAGTGTAAACTTTAACAGCATGATTGAGGAAAGCAGAAAATACAAAACAAATCTTAAAAGAATAAAAGACAAGAAGATAAACATAATTAAAGAACTTAGGAAATGCAAAAGTGATGACTCTAAAGAATATTGGAAAAGCCTTAATGGTCAGAAAAAGAGCCATCAGATCCCCATTACATTAAATGAATTTACGAGCATTTCAGACAGGCAGCGAGTGATGACAACATTGATAATAATGAAGTAAATATTCTAAATGATCATGATAATATAGATAATGAACTCTCACCATTACTTAATGACCCTATATCCAACGAAGAGGTTGCTATAAATATTTAAAATTAAAAAAAAACAGGAAATCCCCAACATCTGACATGATATTAAATGAATACATTAAAAGTACTGAACAGATTTTGTTCCCCTATATGTTAAGCTGTTTAATAAGATACTTGGTACTGGCGTCATGCCATCTGAGTGGCTGGTTGGGACAATAGTGCCACTTTATAAGAATAAGGGTGATGCTCAGGATGTTAACAACTACTGGGGGATCACTTTGCCTAGTTGTATGGGGAAGCTGCTGACCTCAATACTTAACGAGAGACTTAATGAATACTCAAATACTAAGTTTATTATTAATGAAACAGAAGCAGGTTTTAGGCATGGGTACTCTACACTGGATCATATATTTTTGCTTCAATGTAAAGTTGATTTGTTCAACTGAAGGAAAAGGAAGCTTTTTTGTTTGTTGTGGACTACAAGAAAGCTTTTGATATGGTGTGGCGTGAAGGTTTGTGGTACAAGTTGGTGAAAGAAAAGGTGAATGGGAAAATATTTAATTTAATCAGAAACATGTATGACAACATCAGGTCATGTGTCATGCTGAACCAACAGACATCAGATGTATGTAATGTAGGGGTAAGGCAGGGAGAAAATTTGTTGTCATTGCTGTTTGCTTTTTAAATTAATGATACTGAAAGTAAATTGCTTGATATTAATTGCAATAATGTAGATATTGGTGATGATTTCTTAAACTCGTACCTAAAACTTCTGGTATTAATGTATGCAGGTGATACAATTATTGTGTGTGATAGTGAGAAGGGAATGTAGCAAGCCTTGACTGTTTTGAATTTGTACTGTAAGCAATGGAAACTACAACTTAACTGCAACAAAACAAAAATAGTCATGTTTAGTAGAGGAAGAGCCAACATTTGAATTTGGAGGTGAAAACATTGAAGTAGTGGAAGACTATAAGTATCTTGGTGTGTTATTTAATTACAAAGGAAGGTTCCGTAAAGGCGAGCTGGAGTTTAAAGAACAGGCAACACGGGCAATCTATTCACTGATACGAAAGTGTAGGAAATTTGACTTGCCAGCCGGCATGCAAACTGAACTATTTAATACCACGGTGTTGCCCGTACTGACCTATGCTTCAGACATTTGGGGATTTTACAGAGTTAGAGAGTTAGCCTTTGCATATGAAATTTTTAAAACAAGCATTAGGAGTTCATAAGAATACTGGCAATGACATGGTATATGGTGATCGAACTGGGAGTATTTCCACTTGACATACATATAAAGAGCAGAATGATGGGATATTGGTCTAAAATTATTTTAGGTAAAGATACAAAATTTTGTTCAGTAATGTATCACTGCTTGTTACATTTGGATAGGTTAAGGATATATACTTCTCCATGTGTATATACTTCTTCTTTGTATGTGTGTGTGTGTGTGTGTGTGTGTGTGTGTGTGTGTGTGTGTGTGTGTATTTATTTATTTATTGCAATGTGTGTGGGTGTGGATGTGGGTGTGGGTGTATGTATGTGGGTGTGGGTGGGTGGGTGTCTTTCTTGCAAAAATGCATTTTTTGGCAGACGGAATCACGCTCCCCTTGTATCCAGCTCACGCCCCCACATACAACTAGCTCGTCACAGTTATCACTTATGTGTTCCAGCTCTGTGTTATAATGTGTCAGATATCAATAACATCAGTAGAAACATCTCAACTGTTGAAAATAAAGTAACACGGCCCGAGGAGCAAAGGATCGACGATGTTCCGTCAGTGTTCCCAGATAGCTTAGCTCGTCACAGTTATCAGTTATGTATTCCAGCTCTGTGTTATAGCATGTCAGACATCAATAACATCAGTAGAAACATCTCAGCTGTTGAAAATAAAGTAACACAGCCCGAGGAGCAAGGGACGATGTTTCGTCAGTGTTCCCAGATAACTTAGCTTGTCACAGTTATTAGTTATGTGTTCCAGCTCTGTGTTATAATGTGTCAGACATCAGTAACATCAGTATAAACATCTCAGCTGTTGAAAATAAAGTAACACAGCCCGAGGAGCAAGGGACGATGTTTCGTCAGTGTTCCCAGATAACTTAGCTTGTCACAGTTATCAGTTATGTGTTCCAGCTCTGTGTTATAATGTGTCAGACATCAGTAACATCAGTATAAACATCTCAGCTGTTGAAAGTATGTGTGTTCTCACGAAATAATTAACATGTACTTGAAAAAGTGTGTAAATAAAGGGTAAGTAAAGACGTCACGAGCTGGCAATACGTGGCCTGGCTGAGCGCGCGCTGTGATTGGTCCTAATTTCCCGTGGAGACGAGGTGTTCCAGACTTGGCGAATGTGCCTCCCGGTTATATTGTGCTTTGTATTTTTTCTGTTATTCAACAAGTAGCTCCTCTTCGTCTTTTCTTTCCTGACCTCTCTCTCTCTCTCTCTCTCTCTCTCTCTCTCTCTCTCTCTCTCTCTCTCTCTCTCTCTCTCTCAGAGAGAGAGAGAGAGAGAGAGAGAGAGAGAATATTATGAGTTGGGTTGATTGTGCCTGTGTGTCAGCGGCCAGTGACTTTGATAATATCTCTCTCTCTCTCTCTCTCTCTCTCTCTCTCTCTCTCTCTCTCTCTCTCTCTCTCTCTCTCTCTCTCTCTCTCTCTCTCTCTCTCTCTCTCTCTCTCTCTCTCTCTTTTATTGCTTTTGTGTTCGTTTATGTGTATGTATGTGTGTCTATCTGTGTCTGTCTACCTTTATGTATGTGTATGACTGTCCGTTTCTTTATGTCTCTTCCTCCTTGCATGTGGTTTTGTCAATCTATCTGTCTGTCTGTCTGTCTACTTGTCCGTATTTATGTATATATCTAGTATGTATCTCTTTCTCTCTCTCTCTCTCTCTCTCTCTCTCTCTCTCTCTCTCTCTCTCTCTCTCTCTCTCTCTCTCTCTCTCTGCATCTGAGAGAGAGAGATATTTACATAGATTTACATAGAAAATCAGACCACACAGACCCCATGGTCCAGACTTGGTGGTCTGTCCTTAAACCCAAGTGATTTTACATTAATCAGAAGACTCCAAAACGTTGCATTTCTACTCTAGTTGATATTAAGTTGAAGGAAGTGACGGTCGAGCTTATTTTTGAAGGAGTCAATCGTGTTACACTGGACCACTGATGATGGGAGCTTATTCCATTCTCGCACTACAACGTTGGTGAAGAAAAATTTGGTGCAGTCTGAATTTACTTGTCTACATCTGAGTTTTACGCCATTGTTCCTCGTGCGCAAAGTGTCATCGATCATAAACAATGTTGATCTGTCTACATTCGTGAAACCATTAAGTATTTTAAAACATTCGATCAGTTTTCCTCGGAGGCGACGTTTCTCAAGAGAGAACATGTTAAGGGTAGAAAGCCTTTCTTCGTAGGATTTGTTGCGCAAGGAAGGGATAATTTTCGTTGCCCGACGCTGAACACCTTCTAATTTAGCAATATCCTTTGCATGGTGGGGAGACCAAAACTGTACCGCATATTCCAAGTGGGGTCTGACTAAACTGTTGTAGAGCGGGAGTATTACATCTTTATTCTTAAATAAAAGTTTCTTTTAATGAAGCCCAACATTCTGTTCGCTTTATTTGCTGCATCGATGCATTGCTGTGAGAATTTGAGGTTTGACGCGATTTTGACCCCAAGTCCTTGACGCATTGAACGCTTTTGAGTTTAACGCCGCGCATTTCGTAATCAAACTTTTATTCCTCGTTCCAACTTGAAGGACCTGGCACTTGTCTACGTTAAAGGGCATCTCCCATCTATCCGACCAAGCTGAAATTTTGTGCAAATCCTCTTGGAGGCTTTGCCTGTCTTCGTCAGTGAGAACCGAGTTACCAATCTTTGTGTCGTCTGCAAATTTACTAATGCGGTTATTGAGTCCAACATCCACGTCGTTGATGTAAATAATGAAGAGCACTGGGCCAAGAACCGAGCCCTGAGGGACGCCACTAGTGACAGGCGCCCACTCTGAGTTAAATCCGTCAATCACTACTCTTTGTTGTCTGTTGCTCAACCAATTCGCGATCCATTGGTTTACCTGACCGTCAATACCTATTTGTTTTAATTTGTAAAGTAATTTATGATGCGGGACTTTATCAAACGCTTTCTGAAATCAAGATAGACTACGTCCAGTGATTTGGTTACGTCATAAACAGTGAAGAGGTCGTTATAAAGGTTAATAGATTTGATAGGCAGGATCTTTTGTTTCGGAAGCCATGTTGTGAGTCCCCAATTAATGAGTGGCTTTCAAGGTAACTCACAATTTTGTCTCTAATTATTCCCTCAAGTAGCTTACCTACAACCGAAGTTAGACTAATGGGCCTGTAATTACCTGGTACTTTTGTCTCCTTTCTTAAAATCGGTGTCACGTTAGCCTTTTTCCAATCTGAAGGGACAATGCCTTGTCGCAAGGACATATTGAATACGGTTGTAAGGGAGGATAGTATTTCTCTCTTTGATTCTTTCAGCAGAGTTGGATATACTTTATCAGGTCCAGGACTTTTATTTGTTTTAAGTGATTTGAGGGCTTTAAGGACTTCATCTGGTTTTATTTCAAAGTTAGACAATGCATGCTCGGGATTTACATTAGTACTGGTGTTGGTGGTGGTGGTTGGAGGACTGTTATTATTAAACACCGAGGAAAAGTAATTATTTAATAGGTTTGCAACGTGTTGGCTGTCAGTCACTAGTGCACCGTCGCTGTTTATTAAAGGTCCAATTCCACTTCTGATCGCCTTTCTGTTGTTTATGTAACTGAAGAAGGATTTCGGATTATTTTTACAGTTGGCTGCAATATTTACTTCATATCTACGCTTTGCCTGATGCACTAATCTTTTTACTCGTCGCCTTGCATCATTGTAAAGTCTAATGTTTTCGGGCGTGCTTTGGTCTTTCTTTAACCTGTAAGACAATTTTCTCCTTGACTGAGTGTTTAATTTCGCTATTAAACCAAGGTGGACTTTATTAGTGTTAATTCGCTTCTCGCACAAGGGGACAAATGTGTCCTGCTGAGTGAGTAAGTGATTTTAAAGTTTAGCCAGGCGTCCTCTGCATTGCCGTCATCTGATAGTTGCATATCTATTAGTTTTCGTCGGATTTCTACGAAGTTGGCTCTTTTGAAATTGGGCACCTTAACTTTATTTTCAGTCACCGATGTTTGAGCTCTAATGTCAACGCGCACTAGTTTATGATCGCAGGAACCGAGGTGTTCTCCTACCGTGACATTACTGACTAGGTTATCTTGGGTCGCTATAACAAGGTCAAGTATGTTATTTTGTCGAGTTGGTTCAGAAACCATTTGGCTTAGATAATTTTCCTCTAGAAATTCGATCATTCTATGGGACTCACCTTCTGTACCCGACAGTGTCGCCCAGTCGATATGGGGGAGGTTAAAGTCTCCTAGTATCAGTGAGTCGCTGTTATTAAGTGACTGCCTTAAGACGCTGTACATTTCAAGATCGCCATCAAGTGATTGCCCCGGAGGCCTGTAAGTGACAGATATATTTAAATTGACTTTTGCAATGTTTACTCGCACGCACAAGTGTTCAACGTTACTGTTTCTTGGTGTTTTGTCAGTAGGTTGCAAGTAGCTTTTGACAAAAAGGGCGACACCAACCCCTCTACGGTTTACACGATCATTGTTGAAGAATCTGTAGCCATCTATGTTATATTCGGAACTTAAATCAATATTAGTGGTGTCGATAAATGTTTCGGTTATAGCAATTACGTCAAAGTTTTCTGTCAGAGCAAGACATCGCAGTTCATCAAATTTGTTTCTTAGGCTACGCGCATTGAAACTAAGGACTCTTAGGTTATCTTGAAGCTTGGTAATAGAGGTACTGGAGGGTTCAATGTTACGAGTCTGTTGCGGTGTGAGGTGTCTATTTACACGGGCGGGATGGAAGGACGTGGCTGAGAGTCGTGGTTTGTTTTTCGGGCGTTACGCACCGCGGGGTTGTGGAGCCTTCCAAATCTGGCTGCCCTGATGGGGGACAGGTGTATGCCATCCCTTTGAAAAGTCTACTCTGGCCGTAGAAATCGTTCCAGGCGTTAAAGAATTCGACGTCAAGCTCTCCGCAGAGAGTCTGCAGGCGGTTGTTGAGGCTGAAGGCCTTACTGTAGAAGTCGCCTCATCCCATGTCCGTGGTAGAATTCCTGAAATCAAAATATTAGGATTTAGTCTTATACTGCTGGATGAGCCTACGGTACTTGTCCAGCAGTTCCTCAGACCGGGTCGTGGTGACGTCGTTTGTACCTGTGTGGAGAACAAAGAGTGAGTCATTAGAGGCCACAGCGGAGACCTCGTCCAGTGCAGCTGTGATGTCGTCAACACCAGCTCCAGGATAACAGTAGTTACGCCTACGACGGGGGACTCTGCCACAGAATTCAACCACCTGATGGCGAATCATAGAGTCACCGACCAAGAAGGTGCTCTGTTCCTCGTCCTCCTCCAGTATGGCAAATCTGTTGTAGCAATGAGTAGGATAAATGGCTCTAGGGGCGAGTCTGGCTCCTCCTCTCACGGGGGTGAAGCATTCAGCGTCAGCTCTACCGGTTCCCTGTGACGTGCCTTCTTCGGAAGGTGGCTGGGCATCGAGTGCAGGTGAGGAGGGTGATGAGGCTTCAATTGCAGGAGGGGCGACGATGTTGGCCTGGATAAACTCCTGCAAGGTATCAACAGTACTTGTTAGTTCGGTGATCTTCTTCTCGCCAGCCGTCAGCCTTTCGTCCTGTTGAAGGAGTCTCGTTTCCATCTGCTGAGTCAACAGGCAGATCTTGCAGACGGTCGATCGTCCTGAGAAGAAATGACCAGAGAAGTTTCCTGTGCAAGTCGAACATTTCTTGAGCGCCATCTTGGTAAGGAGGAGGTATCTATATATTTGCTTTGCTTTTTCTTTTTCGTAGGGCAGAGGGACGCGTGCGTGAATAAGCGAGAATAAGTGAGAGAGAGAGAGAGAGAGAGAGAGAGAGAGAGAGAGAGAGAGAGAGAGAGATGGAAGGCGTAGGAGGGAGATAGGGATGGAGGGAGGAAGAGGCGAAGGAAAGGGGGAGAGAGAGAGGGGGAACGAGATAGGGAGTGAGGAAGGAGAGACAGAGAGGGCAAGTGGGGGTAGTAATGAGAGAGAGAGAGCGGGGGCGGGGCAATGGAGAGGGGAGGCGAGAGAAGAGGAGGAGCGAAACGCGAGAGGGAGGGAGGGAGGATTACTGGTCTCTGGGGAATAATCTGGTCAAGTCAGGTCAGGTAGGTCTGAACACCTGCGTAGGAAGTGGCGTCGGAGTGGAATCTGGAAATATATAAAGAATGTGGCGGAAAGAGTGTAACACTGTGTTTTGTGTATAGGTGTATATATGTTTTACAGGGCGCTACTGCGAGAGGGTAGATACAGGCGGAGAGAGGTAGTAAAAATAAGGGCAACACTTAATCCTGTCCAATGAAGCACGTGGTCGCACAGCAAACAGCACACCTCTGCGGGCAGCTAACTCGGTTGACAATAAGCAGTACGCAGCACGACGCGAAATAGCACACGGCACACAGCACAGCAAGATCTACAGTACAGTTCAGTACAGCACACGAGGGTGGATTCGCAAGCGAGAGAGGTCACGGAAGTGGGAGCGCGTGTGGTTTGACCTCTCGGGGTGAGGGCAAGGCGCTGAGAGACAGAAACAGGGGCAGAGGGACAGGCTGAGACAGAGGCGGAGAGAGAGAAGCAGAGGCAGAGAAAAGCAGAGACAGAGGCAGAGACAGAGGCAAAGAGAGAGGCAAAGAGAGAGGCAAAGAGAGAAGCAGAGAGAGAGAGAGAGAGAGAGAGAGAGAGAGACAGAAAGAAGGAGAGAGATAGGCAGAGGGAAACGGAGACAGAGGCAGAGTGAGAGAGGCAGAGAGAGAGGCAGAGAGAAGCAGAGACAGAGGCAGAGACAGAGGGAGAGAGAGAGGCAAAGAGAGAAGCAGAGACAGGCAGAGGGAGAGGCAGAGAAAGAGGCAGAGAGAGAAGCAGAGAGAGCGGCAGAAAGAGGCAGAGAGAGAGAGGCAGAAAGAGGCAGAGAGAGAGAGGCAGAAAGAGGCAGAGAGAGAGGCAGAAAGAGGCAGAGATAAGCATGCAAAAAGTCAGAGAAAGAAGCAAAGACAGAGGCAGAAAGGCAGAGAGATTGGCGGAGAGAGAGGCAGAAAAGCAGAGAGAGAGGCAGAGTGAGGAATAGACAGAAGCAGAGAAGCAGAAAGGCAGAGAGAGAGAGAGAGAGAGAGAGAGAGAGAGAGAGAGAGAGAGAGAGAGAGAGAGAGAGAGCCGAGGAGAGACAGGAGCGCTTCCTCAGAAACCTGTGTAATGTGTATATTATAATGTACATGTGTATGTATGACTGTATGTGTGGCGACACCCGGTCGGTGTCGCACAACAGGATGTCTAACAACACGTCGTGCTTTTGGCCGTGGGAAGCTGTGATGAACTGACACTAGGATCAGCAAATGATGACTTTCATCACTCGTCATCAACCGGAACCCACACCCTTCCGGACGAACTACAAGCAAATAAAACGGGCGAACAACGCGGAAGAGGTACAGAAGACGGGTGACGGGCAGGCGAGCGGTGCTCTGCCGCCCCGCGCCCTGCAGCGGTGTGGCTGTCTCTGATTTCGTGCGTCTCTCTCACGTAAACTGTAAACCTTATGTAGTACAACTGTTAATATAGTTAAAATACATTTGGTTATTGTATTAACCTGAGAGAGAGAACTAAAGAGAACTAAAGTGAACTAAAGTGAACTCGGCCACACATCATTTAACTAAAAGGCTATTGTGTTGTCTCATGACTTCTATCAACTGGAGAACGCAGGCAACGGTACACCGGACCTAACGTGAGATAGCAGTTCGCGCCTTAAACGTAACACGTTACATTAACCACATTAAAAATGACGCTTAAAAGTCGTTAACATAAATGATGTGCAGCGTGGTTACGAACTACTCCGAATTGTTATATCTCTCTCAACCGTAACTTCAGTGACGGTGTGTGAGGGCAGAGACAGTGAAGCGTGTACCAAGCGTTCTGCTGAGGCAGCGCGCGAGCTTCCTGCTCCATGAGTCGAGTCAGCACACAGCCGCACCCGAGAGCACACCACGCCCCGCCCCGCACCTCCACACAACCAAGTTCCATTGGAGGTGTCTCGGCACTTGTTTCTTCCTACGACACAACTCGTCGTAGGTGCGCACTTATCTTCGCCAGGCAACTCGGACCTTTGAGGGTGACTGGTGGGCGTATATTGTCTGCTCGAGCCAAACCCTCCCCGCTACCAGACGGGGGACGGCAGACCCTGCCACCCCTGCAGCCCTGCCCTTGTCACCGGCGAGGCGAAGGACGCGAGCGTGCTGAGTAGTGGGGTATCGAGTTGCTGTCTTCGAGGTTTTTAACACATTATAGCTGACACTCATTGATACGGTTTCAGTAATTACACCACTTGCAACATTATTTCAGGTGCATTACTATTATTATGTTCACGTGTTAAGGCGTGTGGGGCCGTATCTAATCTATTAGATTTTTCAGCTGTTGATTTTTCTGTCGTGTGGATGTTTAATATTTTTCTTGAGTAACATTGTTACGCATTTTATGTATAATCATTCATTTTCTTTTCTCCTTTCTTTTGTGTGTTTTATTGCACAGTGGAGAAGTTTTGTCTTGCTAAGCCTCACTCATTATTCTTTTTCCTCTTTTATTATGCATTTTAAAAGCATCGGGGAGGAGTGAGCACATACTTAGCGGTGAATGATTATTACTTTACCTATTTTTGCAGCAATATTTTTTTTCTTTAACCATTTTACTCCTCATTTTACTAGTAACTCTTTTAATGGCAGAGAAACCTGACCCGAGGACTATGAGGATTGGGTAGAGAGAAAGAACAGTGCCGTCAAGGATAACGGTAACTGTTCTCATGTAAGGAGTGTAGCAGTCTTCAAAGGGTGCTTGCTCCTCCGACGCTGCATGTGCAACCAAGAGGTATTTACTTACCTTACTAATCCCACAATGGCTTCTGCCCCTAATCACCCGCTAACAGCAACAGCAGTTAGGCCTTTCGCAGGGTAGCAAGGGAGGCAGATTATTCGGCCACGGACTTCTTGTTTCAAAGTGAGATTGTCATGGACGTTTCATTCGTGTCAGATCCGGGAGATAAAATATCTCTCAGCCGCTCGAAGGTCAATCCCGGGAACGGGAACGACGGCCCTCATAAACAGGAGCGCGTTCACTGGACGGAAGGATTATGATACGTTTCGGTCTTTTTTTCTTGAAACATTTGGGGAAGATGGGCAACGCAGCCTCGTAAAGGGTATAAATTTTGCTGTGGACACTGCAAACGAGTGGCCTTTTTAACAGGCCAGTGGACGCCAATAGGCTATCTATTGATTTGATCTCGTGTTTTAAACAAGGAAACTGGACAGATGGAGAAACCATTTCTGTAGCTAATGCTGGATTATTACTAGAGTTCCTTATGTACATGATTGTCCTTAAAGTTCCTTTTCGAAGGAGTGCAGTATCCCTTGACTACAGCCCCACTGGCAACCTACACGGTTTTATCAGCCAACTTTTATGGCATTTAAAGTAATTTGGGGTCCTTTTTGAAGCTTCTTTTGCCGTCGACACGTTCGTCGGGGAGGGGGGCCTTCGACCCTCTGACCTAAACCTTTTTTTGGGTGTCACCAGCGGTAATAAAAAATAAAAAATCCTTGGTGTGTTCTTTTACCTGTGGTTAAGGCAGAAATAGTCAGATAAATAGGTGGTTGGAAATTTGAGCTTTACGATCTTTTTTTTTTTTTTTTGCACATAATGGTGCATAGTGATCGTCTCCAAAGACTAGCACTGGCTTGAGGTTCAGCCTGACGCTGCTTTGTCCATCTTTCCACCACACGACTATAACCTGCATCCTCGCATCTACTAATTTATGTTTGGTTCCTAAGCTTTTGCCTGCATCTTTTTCATGCGAGAAGGGGAATGCTTGAGTAATACTTTTCACTCTAACCCACTATTTTCTTTTATTGCTGAGTTGATGCAAGGCAGTCAGTCTTCTTAATTTAATTGGAGCCGTAATAACGGAGGGTGTAGACTAACATAGGGATAGGTACAATTTAACCTTGAACCTCATGTGCTTCTGCTTAAAACATACTTTTTCTCTGCACTGACAGACTTAACTTGAGCAGATGCTGTCCCTAACTTTTATTGTAACCAGCATGTGAATATCTGTAAGCTTTGGAAGTAAGCAGACAAGTCTTACTTACCCTTACTTGACATACCACTGTTACCCGTTACGGGAATTATTTTTGGCGTCACAGATGTCAGTCATCCACGTTCGTTACGATCGAGGGATAGGTGTAAATTTGTCTTTTTCATTTGATGTTTATTAATGCTGGAATTACTTTAAGCAATTATGCTGGAATTATATATTTCAGTGAGATTTGTTACAACCGTGATTTCACAACTGACAGGATTTTCTTTTATAGTACTGTAGACCTGAAAAACGGAGTATTAGGAGTTAGTGGTGCTGACTGCCGATGCTTCTAAGGTTCTCCAGACTTGTCCTTGTTATCACATTGTAACTATTAGGAGACTCTACGGATAACATTACCTCTTTTCACACAACCTTATCTATTGTTGTAAACCCCACCCGTCTCGAAGGCGTGGCGAAGGTAACGACACTGGCAATTAATTGTCACGCAACGGATGAGTGTTTCTCTGCGACAGTTTTGTGTCCAGTTGTGACTCGAAGGTTCAGTGTGTAGCAGATCTTCTTCAAGGATTGTTTCTTTTTCTTTTTACCATTCCAAATAGCTCCATTACCATGTATCCTAATGACAGTTTAGTCAATTTAATTTTTCTAGGATGTATCATGTAAATAATTTTTCGAGCTATTATTTTGTTTTCTCGGAATAGTATTGAGCTTCCATGTCCACGACTTTAGCCCTGTTTACCTTGCCCTGTATGTACTTTGCCCATTTCTTGTTACTTCCATGATTATTTTTATTATCATTGGCATTTCCCGATGTTGTATCGTTAGGCGGGCTCTGACTTGTATATATTTTTTCAATGCAACCATAACAGGACCTCGTTTAACTAGTACACATTGTGCGACTGTAACATGGGTAGGTACACTGCTTTTAATGGTCGGGTGAGCCGCGAGGTCGCGACTTTTAGGGAACCGAGCGATGTAATGTGTATATTATAATGCACATGTGAATGTATGACTGTACGTGTGGCGACACCCGGTTGGTGTCGCACAACAGGATGTTTAACAACACGTCGTGCTTTTGCCCTTGGGAAGCTGTGATGAACTGACACTAGGATCAGCAAATGATGACTTCCATTAGCAGTCATCAACCGGAACCCACACCCTTCCGGACGAACTACCAGCAAATAAAACGGGCGAACAACGCGAAGACGAGGAGAGAAGACGGGTGACGGGCAGGCGAGCGGTGCTCCGCTGCCCCGCGCCCTGTGGTGTGGCTGTCTCTCATTTCGTGCGACTCGCTCACGCAAACTGTAAACTTTTGTATAATACTGTAAATATACTTAAAGTACATTCGTATGTTTTAATCTTCATGTGAGAGAGAGAACTAAAGTGAACTAAAGTGAATTTATAACGGCTACCGCTCGGCCACACATCACTTAACTAAAAGGCTATTGTGTTATCTCAACCACTTCAATCAACTGGCGAAAGCAGGCAGCGGTACACCGGACCTGAGGTGAGATAACAATTCGCGCCCTAAACTTAAAATTAACACTTAACAATATGAAAGAGAGATTGTTACTATTTGGAAAACTGTACGCCTAGCACTCAGATCCACCAAACTCCCCGAGTCTCAGTAGGAACTAGTTCTGGACAGAGTACTTCATTTCATTCGGTCCCTCCTTTGTACTGCCACCAATCAAACCCCTCATGAAAGGTTATTTTCTTTCCCTCGGAGATCATTTAGTGGTTACTCCTTACCTTCCTGGCTTGCCACACCTGGACCTGTCCTGCTGCGGAAGTTTGTTCGTAATTCCAAATCGGATCCGTTAGTGGAAGAAGTTGATCTCGAGAGTGCTACACCACACTACACTCACATTCGCCATCCGGATGGGAGAAGGTCTACCGTCTCCACGAGGGACCTGGCTCCAACCCCTAAGGAACAGACAACCATGCAAGAGAACATCAATGGGACAACACCCACTGAAGAGATTTCGGCTCCAGAACCGACTTCTACCGATGACAGCGACGGAGGGGCAGCCACTCCTGACGCTTGTTACCCAGCCTCCGATGACACTAGACTTCCGGACACAAGAAAAAGCGACTCGCCCGAAACTTCCGAAGAAAGACCTGAACCACTAAGACGTTCAACAAGAGTCAGGAAAGCTCCGGATAGACTAGGCGTGTGATATGTACATAATTATTTGTAAGAGGGGGAGAATGTGGTGATTCTATAGTTTAAGTTGTCTGTATTTGTTGGGGTTTTAGTGCTTGTTCGTTTTAGGGATTCATATGTATCGTTCGGGATAGGTGATTCGTATGTAATATGAATCGTATTATATGGTTTCGATACTAACGTACCTAGTTTCTTCGTCGATGAAGCCAGTGCACTTGGGCTGCAGGTACTGTACGCACCTAGGGTTTTCTTGCCGAGTAAAGCCTAGAGAAAAGGGCATTTGAGGTGGTTTACTTATTCCCTCACGACACCATACAAGTGGAAATGGAATAATAAAGCGCGCAAATTATACCGTTGTTAACATTTTGAGGACAATGGTTCTAGGAAATGTGTCCGTTTGGGATATAATGTTACTTACTTGCAGTCACCCTGGCCTATAATGCTGTGTATCATCGCACCATAAAGGAGTCCCCTTTTATCGAGAGACAGAAAGAGGATTTTTAGAGAGCCTCGTATGCCCTACACTATGTTAGAAAAAAAATCAGCAGCCCTGGTATAATATTGAATCCTATAAAGAGGAAATAGCTGCAATTGCAAGGAAAGTTTATGATATTTACTCCTATAAAGAGGAAATGGCTGCAATTGCAAGGAAAGTTTATGATAGATGCCAGGTTTACATTGAAGAAAGTAGAGAAGTGGAAAAATACTACAAACCTACAAAAATCAAAACTATCAGCGTTGGAAACAGTGTTCCTCAAACAGAAAATAAAATAAAAAGTTGCAGCCTATTTTGATGGACCCTACAGGGTAATAGAGAAGATCAGTGATGTAGTGGTAAAAATTAGGAAACTCAGGACTAGTAAGGTTTCAACGGTCCACACAGATAGAGTGAAAGTCCTTCATGAAGACTGCATCGATGTGCAGCAATGTCCAACGTTTAGGCGAGCATACCCTGTAAATCCGGAAACAGACACTGAAATATTTTCTGCACTGCTCAACCCTGGTACTGAGACTAATTCTACCGAAAATGGTAACTTGTAGCGGAGAAGTGACTGCTACTCATGACACATTAAATAATGTTCGTTCTACAACAGCAATAAACAGCTGATGCACAGGCCCTACCTTCTCAGGTTACTCCCAAACTTTCAGAGCCACCTCGGCATAGATAAAGCCTTCGCTCTTCCTCTACGGTACAAGAGTTGCCTAATGTAGTGTCAAAGCCAATACGATATAAAACAAGGATAATGTAAAAGGATGAACATGCAATAATTAAGCGCAAATATGACAAAGTAAACCACAGATTTATTTGACGCTTTCGGTGTACGACTCCATAACACAACAGGAGTCCCCAACACGTGCTGGCCAAAGTTTCACACCAACATACTATCTATATTATAGTTCTCACAGACAGAGACTATAGTACTGTTTATCCTCACATAAGATGTTTGAGCTGCATTATATAAAGCACGGAATTTAACTGCTTCTTTAACTTGAAATGTTATTCAAATGTCACCTGAGTATCCAGCTGTAAAAGCAATAAAATAACACTCTTTAATTTTGAAAATGAATTCAGTTCATTGTTGCACCATCTAAGAAAAGTTTTAGGCTATGTGGTGACTACTAACCCAAACAAGCTGCATGCTTCTATGAATTATAGAAAAAAAAAGAGAAATATATTTTTTTTTAAGGATCCTTGTCTAATATCTTATTTGGTACTACGACCCAGGCTCAAGTTGACGCGATTCATGGAAAAAAATAAAATACTAGAGTCATTAACTGAGAAAGATTTAATATAGTTAAATGTTTATTATGGAAAACTCAACATCGTTAAATAATTTGCATGCCATGCAATCTGCCTTTAATAGGCTATATTCAGCTGTGTAGATGTATTGAATCAAGTTGTGAGCCAATTTTCTATTGGCTTTGGCATTAGGAAGAGAAAAAAGCTCCTACAAGCATTTTTGAATTTTGACTTAGCATTGAGACACATAAGTCCAGGTATACAAGATTTAGAGGTGAGTCTGCAGGCTCCCCTGCAAACATACATAACCCCAACCATTATGTGAGTCAAAGTTGTTAAGCACATTAGAGGAAGCCTAGGTTCGGCCTGCAGGTCTTTTGTGCCTTGCAGTTCCTGATTTACTAGCATTATATAGGGATATGATAACTGTGTCCTCCAAGACAACGGGTTTGCACGATTCTTGTAATTTATATTTCACCAAACCTTTACGAGGAGATCCGCCTGACACTTTTGGTGTCTTTCGAATCGACTCCCATCCATTTTCTGTGCAGAATAGCACCTACTTTCTTATGTATAGTGTTGATTCAAGATATGTTGCCTTCAGTGAGAATAGGAAAATATACTTTCTGCTTTCTAGTATAGAACACTGTGACAAGAATAACCATATGTTAGTTTGTCCTCCCACAGTCCCCGTCTATGAGGCTAGTCACGCAGCCTCTTGTGAATCGGCTGCTTTCTTGAATCATGAGTCAGTGATCAACTTCTGGCACACAATAGTCTTAAAAACATTTCCCCCTATGTTTATAAAAGGTCCTGGCTACTGGACCTATTCACTTGCCTCCCCCATCACTCTGACACTCAAATGCACTACCAGTCCTGTAAACAAACATACTGTCAGCCTCACGGGTAGTGGGATATTGACGCTTCGGCAAAGTTGCAGCGCCCACAGCCCATCCCTGACACTTCCTGGACAAGAGGCAGTTGTGGAGGGGCCCCCATCACGGTCTCTCTCGCCCCTCTCCCTCTCCACCTCTCTCCTCTCCAAGAATTCTTACAGGCCATCTTATCTGGTCCGTTTTGCCTGACCTTCCATCTCTTCGCAGTGCTGAGTCCATCCCCCTACAGGAGCTAACTGCTGGCTTGCAGCCCCTAAATTCTGTGGTCGAGCCGGATCAGCCCTTTCAACCCGAAATCCATTGGTGTATTGTCTTCGCCATTGTCGTGATCCTGGTCCTTCTGCTGGTGACGTCTGCCGTGGGGTATTCCTATGTCCTGCGCTACGCACGACAACGCCTGCTTCCAGACTCAAGCCCACTGCAGACATTGAAAGGCATATCTTCTCCACCAACACCTGTGAGATCTCAGGGGCGAGATCTTCCGGAAGGGGAAGTATGTTGGGACCCAGAATATGGACAAACAGAAGACGACCATAGCAGCACAGTTAATTAAAAGTGACCCCAATCAGAGGCAAATACCGAGTGGAGATATGGAGACAAGAATTGTAAATATGATAGGAGAGGGAAGGAAAGCAATTAGTCAGATATACAAAGTTGCAAACATCTGATAAGCACTAACACTACTGAGAGGTTATGGAAAATACCCAGACCCACATACAGAAAACAGATACCCAGTAGGCGTGGTCAGGAAGTGTGGATAACCATTCAAGAGGACTCTAACATGTCACGTGCGGTGTGACGAAATCCTATAAGCGAATAACTGAAAAGAGAAGTCACTGTGGGAGTGTCTTAAGAGTGCATCACGAATAAGCAGGAGAAGTAGACAATGCAACATAATGAGCGAGCCAATGGTTGTTGACAGGAAGTATTGGCTACTGGTTATGTAGGAAATGAAGGCGTGTCAAGGATGTAGTTCCGCCTCAAGCAAGGAAAAATGTGACCTAGACAACAGTGGTATGGGCAGACCGAGCCTTGCACTCCCTTCAAGCAGTACTGCTTCTCACTCAGCTGATAATGGCTGTTGTGATCTTAATCGTGAGTAGGAATTCGAGAATCTAAGGGAAACCGACTGTATTGTCCCGGAAATTATAATGTAGGAGATGTGTAGTAGGACTGTGATTGGGACAGGATTGTGATTATTTTATTGCGATGTAAAGCAAAGGTAAAAACCACTGGGTATGGTATAATTCGGTGCTTCCGTGAAATTGTAATAGATTATACTATAGGAATGTGTTATTAGGATGTGAGGAGAGTACTTAAATATTGTGATGTAAGCAGAGAGAAACAAACCACTGCCTTGTGGAATGACGAGTGTTATTATTATTGGCAACAACTGAGCACAAATTGTAGTATTATGTTTAAAGACATGTCGTTTGTCATATGTTGCATCCATTGCTGAATATGCCAGCGTTATGATCGTCTGAGCATAGAATATTGCGTAAGGCAATTACTTTCATTTAATTTTAAATAAATGTATATTTTCTTTTTCCCTTGTTTATCCCCGAACACCAGTCTCCAATATCAACTCAAGCCGGATCACGCTACCAGGGATACGAGACGGTGAGATCATTTATCGAGTAATTAATGAGTGATAAAAGAGTTGTTTTAATACAAGCTAATGCAAATGAAATAAAAAAGTAAGAATTAAAATACAAGAAAAGAAGGATCCAAAAGGGTGCTGGACCAACTGCTCTAGATCGTTGAGGATAGCAAAGTTGTAGGCTTGTTCATCAGGCTGGTCAGTGAAAGAGGATGAAAGCCAAAGCTGGTGGTGAACATTGAAATCTCCTAGGATGGAGATTTCAGCGAAGGGAGAGTGGTTAAGATGTGCTCCACTTTAGAGTTCAAATAGTCAAAGAATTTTACATAGTTAGTAGAGTTAGGTGAGAGATAAATAGCACAGATGTATTTAGTAATAAAATGACAATGAAGTCTTAGCCAGATGGTGGAAAATTCTGAAGAATCAAGGTTGTGGACACGAGAGCAAGTGATGTCATTGCGCACGTAGGCGCAACATCCAGCTTTGGATTGATATTTAGGATAGAGGTAGTAGGAGGGAACAGAGTAGAGATTGCTGTCAGTAGCCTCAGAAATCTGTGTTTCGGTGAGGAAGAGAAGGTGAGGTTTAGAGGAAGAGAGACGGTGTTCCACAGAATGAAAATTAGGACGAAGACCGGGAATGTTGCAGAAATTGAGAAGAAAGAGGTTTGAGGAGTTATCAAGACACCTCTCGGGTCGGCAGCCAGAAGGGAGTCCTCCTGGGGAATTATGACCCCCAGGCGGGGACTCCGAGGCATGATGTAGGTGCGCCATTTTGAAATTTGAATTTTAGGAAAAGGTGTATATGTTCTATGAATGTAGTGTGGTGTGGATAGAAAGAGGATCTGTCTTTAGAGAGCATGCTGAACTACTCTCCGGTGTTGGTAAGACAATAGGGAAAGGGTTAGTGAGGAAATGGGAAGGGTCTTTGGAGGCTTCAGCTCCTTCGCACCTCCCATATATACCTCATCGGGAGTGGCTTACGCCCGTTCGGTAGGTGTCTTCCTACATACTCCTACCAAAGACATGAGAAAAATCACTTCACATGCCAAGAGGGCCTAATTTTTCAGTCACCGCCGAGTGGCCAAAGACTACCCACATGTTGTCCAGAAGACCACCCATCAACCCAGACTCTAGAAGAAACCGTCCAGTGAATCAAGAATGAGTTCCGGAGAGGCAGCATGAGCCAAGCATAACTGGCGCCACTATAAAAAAAAATGCCTGCGCCATGACGGGCTTGGGCCGACCATCTGGCCACTGAAGAAAGCCTACCGGCGCTATAAAAAAAAAATACTACATGCAAACATCTGCAGAGATTCAATAAACCCCTTCAAAAGGAATATAAAGACAATACTTCAAAGGACCGAATCAGTGTTAAACAAAAGAAAAAAAGCCTTAGGAAAGAGGACATTGGCATATAAACGGCCTAAAAAAAAATAATAGTAGACCTACTTGTTGAACGAAAGCAGGGAGGCAGATTCCTCTAAGCAGAAGGCACAGTATTACTTGTTTTGAACATTTGTACCCTTATTCTGGAATCTACTTGAAGGATCAGCTAGATCCTGCAATAAAATCCCAGAATAAAGGTACAGATGTTCAAAACAGATAATACTGTGCCTTCTGATAGGAGAAATATTACTACGGAGGGCTCTGCATGTGGGGTTCTTGAACGTCCGGAGCATCTCGGAGGATGATCGGCTGCCCTTCCTATCAGATGAGCTCAGAAGGCTGAGGTGGGATAATGTAGAACTCTCTAAGACAAAGAGGCCTGGCAAGGGTGAGGTCATTGATTGGGGATACACCTACTACTGGTTCAACATGAATAATGGTTTCCGTCTTAAGGGTGTATCTATGGGCATCACCAGCAAACTGCAGCCCTTTGTGATTGGGGTTACTCCGGTCGATGAGCGTTTAAAGCAAGTGAGGCTACAGCACACACTGAGCTCCATATCTCTTGTTGCAGTGTATGCTTCTACCGAGATGTGTGAAACTGAAAAGAATGAGGTGTTCTACGCTAGATTCGATTACGTATTAAAGTGGTGCCCCCTCGAGACACACTCAATGTCCTGGGCGAATTTGATACTGCTACTAGCACTCATAACTTGACGAGTCTGTCATCACCAGAGGTTCTCTCTGATACTAGACTTCATAGCGAGAATTTCTTCACACCCGCTCCTTCAGTTTAGTTATTCTCTCGCGAATTCAGATTCGCCAAGTTTTGAACACTACGTCTACTCAAGTTATGAGAATAAATAAACTGAAGGTATGGGTGTGGAGATGTTCTCTCTATGAAGTCTGTCATTAGAGAGAGGCTCTGATGATTTCAGACTCTCCAAGTGATGAACAGCACGTCATCATTTGAATCGCTGCTCGCGTTCGAAACACTTGTCACTCTCCTCTACAAATTCTACTCTGGTATTGAATAACTTCCACTTGTACCCGTGCTCTTATTAAATATCACTAAATTATTATTATTATTATTATTATTATTATTATTATTATTATTATTATTATTATTATTATTATTATTATTATTATTATAATAATAATAATAATAATAATAATAATAATAATAATAATAATAATAATAATAATAATAATAATAATAATAATAATAATAATAATAATAATAATAATAATAATAATAATAATAATGATAATAATAATAATAATAATAATAATAATAATAATAATAATAATAATAATAATAATAATAATAATAATAATAATAATAATAATAATAATAATAATAATAATAATAATGATAATAATAACAATAATAATTATAATAATAATAATAATAATAATAATAATAATAATATGCAATTCATAGCAACTGGATAATTTCCACACTTGGTATCCGGAAAAATATGAGGCTTGCCTCAAATGACCTCACCTCCCTGTATTAAATTCCTCCAGGCTGACAAAAACCTCAGAACAGATGGATCTCTGAATCTGGACACCCCCTCATTGGTCTCACAAGACACATGCGTGGGTTGGTACATCAGCCTTTCAGACAATTCCAGGGGGATGGGGTTGTTCAGTGATCTTGAACACCTTTGACCCTTAAACAGCTCCGGAGTGCCTCCTCGTAGGTAGTGTAGGCTGTGCCAAGTATTGTTCTACATGCCCTCTTCTGGACCTTCTCCAACTTCATTCTCTGGGTTGCCGTGATATTGGATGACCAGGCAGTGAGGTGTACGTGAGCTTGGGAAGGATGAAGGTTTTATAGATATGAATGAGCTCACAAGGAGGAACTCCCAAAGATTTTAGTTGTCTGAGAGGTAGAGGCGGTAAGTAGCAGCTTTGGTGACTGTGATGACGTGAACTTTCCAGTTGAGTTCGTTATCAATGGTTACTCCAAGGAGCTTGGCTGTTTGCACCACCTGGAGACTGTCTAGGACGGTGGTGATCGTTGAAAGTTGAAGGTGCTTCCAGGTTGATATGTATCAACACGGTATCGGCAGTGTTGATGGTGACATCATTGGTGAGGGTCCACCGCTTCAGCTTGTGTGGATGTGACCTGAAGCTCGCTGAAGTCAGGGTTGTAGCTGTTACTGTAAACGGCAAAAGTGGAGTCGTCGACGTACTTCCAACGGTGGACTGTGTCAGTCAGGGCGTCATTAATAAGCATCAGGGTCCGGATTTACAGAAAAAATATTAATCCGCTAAGCTGGACTTATGGGCGAGCTGCAATTACTTCTTCATCTTAATTATCATGAATTGAGCTTAACTGACGGGACGGCCTGAGTCGAATCGGGAGCCTAAGTTGAACTTAAGTTGCCAAGATGGCCAAACGTCAACAAGC
>NC_066546.1:2500-3578 GCF_024679095.1 Eriocheir sinensis | reverse complement strand
TCGTCAGTAACGAATGGAAGTTCTGGAGTTTATCTCATAGGAGGAAATTACTGTAAGAATATTACTTATATGTTTATTTTATGATATTTTTTTTTTTTTTGCTTTAAATGCATTATTAAGGGAAATAGGCGTGTGTGCTATGCATTTTTTTTATCTCCAATGGGGAACTTGCCTTTACAATTTTACTCCAAAGTTTATTACATGATAATTGGCCCTAGAGCCATTATTAAGGATAAAATTTTAACAAATACCTCTTTTGCCAGAATACATTTTCATACTGCATCAACTGTTAAATAAAAAATTGACCTTAATTTTCAGGGTTTTTTCTTACATATCAGCCTATAGCGCCGGTAGGTTTTTTTCAGGGGCCTGGTGGTCGGCCCAAGCCCGTGATGGCGCAGACAATTTTTATAGTGGCGCCAGTTATGCCTGGCTCATGCTGCCCCCCGAAACTCATTTTTGATTCACTTGGACGGTTTCTTCTAGAGTCCGGGTTGATGGGTGGTCTTCACGACAGCATGTGGGAAGTCTTAGGCCACTCGCCGGTGACTGAAAAATCTGAAGTGGTAGCGTGGGAATTCGAATCGACGTTGTAAATCAGTGGTTCCCAAACGTTTTTACATGATGCCCCACATTGATTTCTAAGAAATCCTCACGCCCCCCCCCCCCCCCTCATCCTTTGTTTATATATATATATATATATATATATATATATATATATATATATATATATATATATATATATATATATATATATATATATATATATATATATATATATATATATAGATATATATATATATATATATATATATATATAGATATAGATATAGATATAGATATATTGAATATCACGTGAGGATGATTCAAAAGGTGTTACTCCTTCATGTGTGTGTGTGTGTGTGTGTGTGTGTGTGTGTGTGTGTGTGTGTGTGTGTGCAAAACTGCTATTGTTGCAGATGGAATCGCGCCCCCCTGTTTGGGAACCACTATTGTAAATGGCAGATGAATGCTATCCCAGCACGCTAACCACTCAGCCAACTTTCAGTTAAGTCAAGATTACGTGAAACTTTAAGTA
>NC_066545.1:17447825-17516247 GCF_024679095.1 Eriocheir sinensis | reverse complement strand
ACATTCTTAAATATAGCCAAGACACATACTTAAGACGGCTTTCCTAGGAGTCGCAGGCATTCCCAGGGGTTGGCCCAGGTGGTGGTTTAACCCTTCCTCTGTACCATGAACCTAAGAAAACACTCATTAGAAACCGACTGACCACCTTTTCGGCCTTTAAAATTGGTTAACTTGAGGGGCTCAGAATGCCGCCCTAGGCCCGGATTCATCAATCTTACCAACCACGCCTTTGGTATCTCTCACATTTACCGGAGCGCTACCAGAGCTGCGGCATCTTTCAAACACGGCATTCATCAACAGTATGGTAACGCTCCGGTAACTCGCACCCTAGCAACAATTGGTTGGGCTGGATAGCCAATCACGTGCGACCTTTGATGCTGTATTTCAGCTTTCACGTGTCGTTTGTTTACTAATACACAGACTTCAAAATCAAGACATGTGTATTGTACAGGCGTAAATACTGCCTTAAAACAAATAATTAGCGTGGTGATCCCTCAGTTAGATGTGGCGTTTTTTACGAATGAATGCCGTTACTTGTATATTTATTCTTGAAATAAAATATACTTGCTTATGTAGCCTAGCAATATTCTGAACATTTTTGTATGTTACCTACATAGTTTTCCATCGCCAACGCCAGCTGCGTGCCTCGCTATCACAAGATTGGGTATTATTCTAATGTTTGCCCATACTTACCCCTCGCAACCAAAACTGACTAGGGGGCCATTGTCATCATGCCTCACTGGTGCAGCCAAGCAATGGGTGTGGGCGTGGGAAGTTGTGGCTGCTGAGGTGAATGGCGTGATCAAGTGGCTTCGTGAGTAGTGTGGAGGAGGTCAGAGCAAAATTTTACGACATTAAACTCCACAGCAAGAATATTGGAGACTTGAGACGGGAGGTGACTGTCACAGGCAGAACATTATTCCCTCTGCAGTGTTTTAACAAGTAGGGAAAAGTCATGTGGGTGGACAGTTCCACAGACTTACATACTATAGAGTGCGGCCTGCAAGTGAAGCCAGCCTGAGGCTGTGCAGGGGTGTGCCCAGTTCATCCCAAACCGACGACTTCACACCTCACTCCCACCCCGTTTCCTGACCCCAACATTCATTTTTGAGAAAAATGTAGACCACCATCATCTTCTTGAGAAAATTCTGCATCACACTAGCATAAAATTGTAACAATAATGTGTAAATACACATACGAAAATCAAAGTTAAATGAATAGGGAGTACACATTTTCTTGCATTTATTTCTCTTCAACTCCTTCGTACTCAGCTGGTTTTCGTCACATCGCTTCTATAAGCCCAGATCCTAAATCTGCATACTTTTCTGCTTCTGATGGTGTAGGGCACGTTACGAGGTAAAAAATACATTGGCTCAAAATCGCCTCCGAACATGAGCCACGGCAGTGTCTAAGCACTTACCACGCCTGTGGTAACTCAGTTACGGGTGCTCGGAGCCGCAGTAACTTTGGCCTTACCACGGCTCCGGTAAGTGGTTAATGAATGCCGATTTACCGGGTGGGCGGAGATACCGCGAGACTTACCAGACAGAGGTCCGGTAAATGGTTTGATGAATCCCGCCCCTAAGCTACAATGGGTGTGTGCCATGACTGTCCTAAATTGTACACTGCCATATTACATTATTATAAGTCCACAGTATACCCATCACAGCAACACTGTACCCAGCGTTGTCATGTACTCAAATCATTGCATATATTGTTTCAAGACCCTAAAACTATTGTACAAGCACCAATAATGCCCTAAAATTAAAGTTAATGTTATTAGTGTCAAGTATTGATGCTTTTGTGTCAATACTTATGAGTAAAAAATAAAAAAGATGTGATATATGTTCACGGTGGTTCATGGTAAGCTGGCAACGTTGACTGTACCTCATATATCGCACTTGACTGGGGCCGCCAAACCCTTCGGATAAGCTAAATTGCACTTGCCAAACAGTAGAGTCAATGGGGTTTACTCTAATGGGGTCCAGGCCCTCCCCAAGGTGCCCATTCCTCCCCCATTACGCTCACTCTTCCAGGCAATGGTGGGATACATACAGTGTGTTAGTTGAAGGGTTAAACAGCGTATCATTGTGCCGTGTGGGGACACGGCAGCCTCCTGGTACTGAAGGGAAGTGTGCTGTATAGGTTAGGAATTACCTTCTGAATAAAGCCTTGAACGTAATGACGCCGCACTTTGCTCATTTGAAAAGCTGTTATGAATGTTTGGGACAGGTTACTACGGTGGCTAGGTCATTACATACTCAAATCAGGACTAGGTTTTGGGAGACAGGTCAGGTCATTTTGTTGTAGACTTGTGATACTGGGCTGGACTGCACTGGGTACACCGCCGCACGCTGAAGTTGTTGCGCACAATTTATAATGATATCTTTTTGGAGTGACGGGCTTTTTTTCATTACTGGTTCCTTTTTTTTTCTTGAACTGTTTACTGTAAAAAAAAAGTGTGTTAATGTTTACACAGTTAATTGACACCGAACTTGATTTGCAGACACTACCAAACGAAGAAGAGGAGGAGGAGGAAGAAGAAGACGAGGAACACAGGAGGAGCCCATTGGTGAGTGTTAATTTATTTTTTCTAAAATGGTTAACGAGCTCTCCTTCCTTCCTTCCTTCCTTCCTTCCTTCCTTCATTCATTCCTTCTTGTCTCTTGGATAGATTAGGATAAAAAGCCAGATTATTGAAACCCTTCAGCAGTTTACATATTTGAGGTTTTCATAGGAGCTTTGAGAGGCATTTCCAGGGCTAATTTAATGACCCTGGTGGTAGTGTGACCCTTCCTCTGTACCAAGAATTTAAAGGAACTCATTTGTCAAGACTTTCATTGGAGTTTGGGGCATTTCCAGGGCTAGTTTTATGACTGGAGGTAGTGTGACCCTTCCTCTGTACCATGAACCTAAAGAAACACACATTTGTCTGGACTTTCATAGGAGTTTGGGGAATTTCCAGGGCTAGTTTAATGACCCTGGTGGTAGTGTGACCCTTCCTCTGTAACAAGAACTTAAAGAAACACAGATTTGTCTAGACTTTGAGTTCGTATGGGGTGGTACGCTGGTGCCTCCAATGGACTCGCCATAACGCTCATTTTGCCATTTTCCACCGACGAGAGCCCGGGTTCAATTCCTGGGCGGAGTGGAAAAATTTGAGCGGCTTTTCCGATACCCTACGCCCCTGTCCACCCAGCAGTGAGTGGTTACCAGGTATTAATCGGGGGTTGTGTCCCGTCTCCTGGGGTCTGTTCCCTTCTATAATTCCTTCCCCTTCTGTCTCTCTCCGGCAAGTGACCTCAGATGTTGCGCCGACTACATCAAACTTTTTCCAAACTCCCCCCTGTGCTAAGTCCTGTGATGTTTTCATATGTAGCTGTTGGCATATTCAATGAGTAAGTATATTTCTACTACACCAAGCAGGTAACGTCACTTATTCTGACTCTAGAGCTTTCATATTTGTCTGTTTATGTAATATATTTCATGGAGGCAGAGATTAAATTATTGTTTTCAGTTTTACTAGTGAGAGATTTTGTGAGAGCTTATACACCAGAATTTCACTTAACATTGCTCCAATCTCTCCTCCCCAATTTCCTCCACCCCTCCAATCTTTTCTCCTTTCCTCCAATCTCTCCTTCCTAACTCCCTCCAATCTTTCCTCCTTCCCTCCAATATTTCCTCCTTTCCTCCAATCTCCTTCCTAACTCCCTCCACCCCTCCAATCTCTTCTCCCCAATTCCCTCCAATCTCTCCTTCCTAACTCTCTCCAATCTTTCCTCCTTCCCTCCAATCTTTCCTTCTTCCCTCCAATCTTTTCTCCTTTCCTCCAATCTCTCCTTCCTAACTCCCTCCAATCTTTCCTCCTTCCCTCCAATCTTTCCTTCTTCCCTCCAATCTTTTCTCCTTTCCTCCAATCTCTCCTTCCTAACTCCCTCCACCCCTCCAATCTTTCCTCCACCCCTCCAATCTTTTCTCCTTCCCTCCAATCTTTTCTCCTTTACTCCAATCTCTCCTTCCTAACTCCCTCTACCCCTCCAATCTTTCCTTCCCTCCAATCTTTTCTCCTTTCCTCCAATCTCTCCTTCCTAACTCCCTCACTCTGTTTGGACACCGTGGCGATCGAACGTGGCTCTCGACCTCCTCTAATCCTGACAGAAATTACACATCTTTAAGTTCATGTTGGCTGCGCCGGGTATGACGTGACTACTGTACTATGACGTCCTGATGACACACAACACATGTACACTGTTGTGATTTCCAGTGCTGCAAGTTTGTGACAGAACTGTTATATGTGCTGACCTAGTGATATTCAGGCAACTGTTGTTAAGTGATACTACCATGGCTGACACTCGCAGTGCCTCTGCTGCGTCAAAGAATCCTAATCAGCGCTCCAGTGACCAACAGCAGTTGCCACTAAATCTACAACTACAACAATCAAGCACCAGCAGTGACGACCATTATCCTGAGAATCGGGAGGTGAACCAGCTACTCGACTCCCTATCCGAAGAATCAAAAACCCTTGTGAAAATGATTACTCCTGTGATCTCAAAGAAAATGAAACTCGAAACTGAATTACTGAAGGAAGAACTCATAAAGAAAGACTTGCAAATAACAAAGCTAAGTGGAGAAATAGTTGGGTTAAAAGAAAAAGTACAAGAACTAGAAACAAGCATAGATGGTGTCGACCAATATGAGCGTCGTGACACCATCATTGTGAGCGGTCCATCATTGCCTGACGAAACACCACACGAAAACCTCTACCGTCATCACGAACGCATTCAAAGACCACCTGAAATTAAACATCAGTGTATCGGACATTAATATTGCACACAGGATTGGACCACCAAACTCCCAACGCAAACGACCGATCATAGTGAAACTCTGCAGCAGAACCCTGAAGCACGACCTGGTTGGGGCTTGTATCCAAATGAAGCCTCAACTGTACATCAACGAGAGCCTGACACCCAAACGACTCCTTCTCTTCAAGCAGGTGTTAAACATCCGACGAGCTCACAGAAACAAATTCCAGCAATGCCACACCAAGGATGGAAAAATAATTGTCAGGCTCAGGACAAATACTACTACTACTACTACTACTACTTCTACTACTACTACTACTACTACTACTACTTCTATACCTCTTCTCCTGCTACTACTACAGCAACTACAACTATTACCACTATTACTACTACTACTACTATTTCTACTACTACTACTACTACTACTATCACTATAACCGCTTCAATATACCACCACCACTACTACTACTATTGCTACTACTACTACTACTACTACTACTACTACTACTACTATTACTACTACTACTACTACTACTACTACTACTACTACTACTACTACTACTTCCACTACTACTACTAACGATAATATGCCTCCACCAATAGATTATATTTTCCCTTTTGCCTCTATTAACAATGAAGATTTGTTGCATTGTTTTAATGTCAATAATACACAAAATCAAGACCTACATGCTTTCCATCCACTTAGTGTAGAAGATAGAAATTATAATAACGATCTTGATGTAACTCAGTTTTATTTAAGAGCAAGAAATTTAAATTTTTCTAAATCTGAATATATTTATCTGGATAGCTTTCCTTTTTCTACTAATAATAGTGAATTATATTTATTAACACTGAATATTAGATCCATCTCATCGAATTTCCAATACTTTGTAGACACTGTCCTTTCGTGCCAAACTAAATTTGATGTCATAGGATTAACAGAAACCCGCTTAGATGTAGATATTTCTCCACTGTACAGACTACCGGAATATGAAATGTTCACTAATAACAGAAACAGGTTTGGTGGGGGAGTGGCCATTTATATCTCTAGTAAGTACAAATCTTCTGTGATCAATGAATTTTCTAAATTGGAACCTTTTATGGAATGTTTGGGAATCGAAGCAATATGTAATGCTAATACCTATTTATTTCTTTGTATTTACAGACCACCTCAAAGCAGTATAAATAATTTTCACAATTCACTTAATGAAATCTTATCCCTAATTAAAGATAAAAATTACAAGGAGGTTTTGTGTTTGGAGACTTAAACATAGATTTGTTACAATGTAATAATGACAATGTGCAGGATTTAATTAATATAATGTACAGCTATTCTTTATTTCCTCTATCTACCTTGCCTACTCGAGTAACTTCAACTTCATCCACGTTAATTGATCATGTTTGGTCATCTCAGATTGAAAGTAATACTGCCAATTATATATTAAAGACAGATATCAGTGACCACTACCCAGTAATCTCTGTATTTAAATGTGATAAATATCGTCATCCTTCTCCCACTTACGTAACTAAAGAATATTTAATCAGGACTCCTTGAAAAATTTAGTAATAGTCTCTCACAAACTAATTGGAGTGACACATTAAATTGTATATGTGCTAATGAGGCCTACAACTTATTTTACAGTAAATTTAAAACATGTTTTGATAAGTGTTTTCCGGAAAGAAAAATTAAATTTAGTTTTAAAAAGGAACGTAGTCCACACATTACTCTAGCTCTTAAGAATAGTATTAGAGAAAAACATCGACTTGAAAAACTAGCTCATAAATGGCCTTTAACGTTTAAGGAGCCTTATAGAATATATAGAAATAAATTAACGTCACTTTTAAAATTAGCCAAGAAGAAGTATAACCAAGAGCAGTTACTTAATAGCCAAGGTAATCCAAAACAACACTGGAGATCCATTAATACTATTCTTGGTAGATGCACAGGTGCTAAACATACAGTTATTGAATTAAAGCCACATTATACTGACATTTCTGAAACATTTAATGACCATTTTTTGAAGGCTGGGGGGCTAGATCATGATATAGTAGGGGATGAATATATGACATATTTACACAACTCACCTAATTACTCGGTATACTTATCACCAGCTACACAGATAGAAATTGAAAACTTTCTTAAGACATTAAAAGGTACATCATCTGGTTTTGATGAAATTTCTCCCTTGGTCGTAAGACAAACTGCCAGCATAATTTCCTTGCCATTAACACACATAGTTAACCTCACATTAAAGAAAGGAGTTTTTCAGGACGAACTTAAGAAAGCTAAAATTATTCCATTATTTAAGTCAGATAATAGAGATGATGTCAATAACTACAGACCTATATCAGTTCTTCCTGTGTTCAGTAAAGTCTTTGAAAAAGTGATATGCACTCGTCTTGTAAATTTCATTGAGAAAAATAATTTATTTTCGAATTGTCAGCATGGTTTTAGACCAGGGCGCTCTACTGAGTCGGCCATATTTCAGTTTACCAATAATGTGTATAAATATCTGGAAAAGAAACATTATTTAGTTGGAATTTTTTTAGATCTTTCTAAGGCTTTTGATTCGCTATGTCATAAAATTCTTTTAAGTAAACTTAGTAATTTTGGGATTCGGGAGTTCCTTTAGAATTATTCAAAAATTATTTAACAAATCGATTTCAAGCTGTTTACTGTAATTCTAAATATTCTTCTTTCAAGCCTATCAACAAGGGTGTACTGCAAGGATCTATCCTAGGACCTATACTTTTTCTCATCTATATTAATGATATTGTCAATGCTAGTAATAAATTTAAGTATACCATTTATGCTGACGACACTAATTTACTATTAGATGATAAAAATATAAATCGTTTGCATATAAACATTAATAATGAGCTTAATTCAATTAATATGTGGCTTAAACATAATAAGTTAAGGTTAAATATCACTAAAACAAAATACATTATCTTTCAAAACCGATCAGTCACTACTAACATGCCACCTATAACACTTGAAGGAAAAGTACTTGAACGAGTTTCTTATACTAAGTTTTTGGGTGTTTTCATAGATCAAAATGTCAATTGGAAATACCAAATTAATTCTGTTGCAAATAAACTATCTAGGATATGTGGCATACTGTATCGAATAAGAAATAGCCTTACACAAGAAGCACTTATCAGTATTTATTATACACTTTGTTACCCGCATCTCATTTATTGTGTATCTGTGTGGGCGTGTACGTGGCCTTCCTTTCTTAAAAATCTTCAGGTTTCTCAAAATAAGATATTTAGGTGTATGTTTTATATGAACAAGTTTGATTCCACACATAACGTATTTTCCACACATAGATTTCTTAATTTTAAAAACATTCATTGTTATTTTCTACTATTATTTATTTATAAAAAAATCGCACTGATGCATGGAACTCATCCTTTTCAAGTTATTAATACATTGCATAATACACGCAGGAACAATATAAACCTTATCTCTCCACAGTTCAGGACAGTTCTTTTCAGAAATAGTATTTTATGCTCAGGACCTCAAGTTTGGAATTCTTTGCCAGTAGAAATAAAAAATCTCCTTAATAGTAATAATTTCTCTCTATTTAAAAAGTCAGTAAAAACACACTTATTTGCAATCCAAAACAATCACGGTTAAAATTATAATTTATTCCTGAAACATGAACACAAATTTACATTATTAAATCTAATCAGTGAATTGCATAGTACTATTGTCCATATTATTTTTATTATTGTTATTATTATTATTATTATTATTATTGTTATTATTATTATTATTATTGTTATTATTATTATTATTGTTGATGCTGTTGTAGTTGTTATTGTAGTTAACATTTTAGATATAACTATTATAACTTCATCTGGTATTATAGTTGATGTTGTTATTTATTGTATATTTGTATTTAGCTTTATGGTTGGGAGCTATCTGCAACCTTTAGAAAGATAATAATAGTGCAATGAAATAAATATACAGTCTGTCGGAAGCTTGACTTGACAGGCTAGATTCGTTGCCAGAATTATAATTATATTTATATGTATATATCAATGTGTGTATATTATGGCAATAAACATTACTTACTTACTTACTTACCATCAAGCATGAAATAATTGATCAGCAGACACTGATCACCTTCCTGGATGAGTACCCTGACATGAAGGACACCTGTCTTGAGTCACTCTAGTTTTGCTTCAGTCTCCTCACCATAATGATTTATGCCATAAGGCACATTCCAGTAGTTTACAGTAATCATTTTATCTACCTTTAAGCTCCAATATGACACTCATACTTTATTACTTCCATTAGATTACGTAGTAATGTTACTATTAATGTCATCATTAATATTCATTATTACATATTACATATTAATGTCACCATCAATATTCATACCATTATAATTATTATTATTATTATTATTATTATTATTATTACTATGATTATTATTACTATTACTATTGCCATTGTTAATGCTATTCATTATTTATCAGTCTTACTGTTACTACTACTACTACTACTACTATCAATACTACTATTACTACTAAGTACTACTATACTAAGTACTACTACTACTTTTACTACTGCTACTACTTCTACTACTGCTACTACTACTACTACTACTACTACTACTACTACTACTACTACTACTATTACCACTACTAGGTACTACTACTACTACTACTAAGTAATACTATACAAGTAATACTATATTATTATTATTATTATTTTATCATTATTATTATTATATTGTTGAATATCATTGATACTATAACGGCTACTGCGACTATTGTTATTTTTTGCTTTATTATAATTATTATGATTGTCATTGTCCTTTCTACTCATTATTACTTTTCTGTAAAGTTTTTTTACTTATCTTAAGCAACATGTTCACAGTGCCACCGGCTGCTAGACTTAGTCTTGTATCTTACTGCTTTCTTTCCATTCTCTTCTCTGACTCCTCTTCCATTAATCTTATGTCCCATCTCTATGAGACATTCTTTTATGATGATGAACACAGACATGCCAGTGCAAATAACATAAGTATGGAGATAATCAATCAACTACACGGCCACATGGACTTTGAATCAGTATCAAATTATAATGACCTTGTTACCTATAATAACCTCATTAAGACTCAACAGACACATAATTTAAACATAATGCACATAAACTCAAGATCATTAACAAAAAAATCTGATAATATACAACTACTCCTCAGATCTTTACACATACAACCTGATATCTTGGCAGCCACTGAATCCTGGCTTACAGACAATAATAAACACCTACACGAATTTACAGGATACCACTCATACCATTTAACCAGAAATATGCGCAAACAGTGAGAGGTATCAATATTTGTGTCCAATCTAATACATTCTCAGGAAATCAAAGACTTGACAATAGTAAATGAAGATATAGAAATAAACACAATTAGGATAAAAACAAACTCATTAGGTTTCCTTCTATGCACGATTTACAGACCTAACAGTAAGCACATTGCAGTTGATGAGTTCTCACACATATTGCACGAACTTTTGTGAGAGAAAGCAAGAAATAATAAAATAGTGCTGATTGGAGATTTTAACATTAATTTACTTGAACATACCTCTCACATCCCAACAATTTTGCACTTTCCCATCTCAGATCATCTCCCAATGTTCTTAAATATATCAATTCCCAAAGCAAATCAGAAACTCTATAAGAAAAAATCCAAGACATATCTAATAATAATAAAGAACTGTTTTCAATTATTATTATTATTATTATTATTATTATTATTATTATGCACTATATTCAAAGGTTAGGTTATATATTATGCATTCAAAGATTGTTTTACTAAAGTTATGATTAAATTTTCTCATTATTGTAGGGCTATTGTATGTGTGAATTGTTTTCATTCTCTCTCTCTCTCTCTCTCTCTCTCTCTCTCTCTCTCTCTCTCTCTCTCTCTCTCTCTCTCTCTCTCTCTCTCTCTCTCTCTCTCTCTCTCTCTCTCTCTCTCTCTCTCTCTCTCTCTCTCTCTCTCTCAATATCTCTATCTTTCTATAATTTTAGCCTGAAAAGAATTTATAATTACCTCAAAAAATGAATTATCAACTGTATACTAATATCCTTACTTATCTTTAGAGACAAGAAGAAGAAGAAGAGGAAGAGGAAGACTGACAGACAGACATTCCATTGGTGAGTGTTAAATAATTTTCTTTCCTTCCTTCCTTCCTTCCTTCCTGGCTCTTGGATAGGTTAGGTTAAAGGGGCCGATTATTAAACATTTCAACGCCCAAACTCACTTCTGTAAGGCTTTCATAGTAGGGCTTTTTGGGCATGTCCTGGGGTAGTTTTATGACCCTTGAGGTAGTGTGACCCTTCCCCTGTACCATGAACCTAAAGAAACACATTTGACGAGGCTTTGGGAGGAGTTTTTGGCATTCCCACGGATAGTTCTGGCACGTGAGGAAGGGCGTCAGATGGTACATGGCGTCTAACATTCTGGTGTAGTGCGGCGACTATGCCTGCTGATGAACGAGCCTCCCATAACCCACTTTGTGAGGGGGGTAGTACCTCTTTGGCCGACTCGGTAGGGAGTGACTCCGTCATGGGTTCAATCCCAGGCAGCCGAATACCCTCTCCTGGTCTTGATTAATTTCTGGTGTTTGGATACACACAGTGAGGGATCGGGAGTAGCAGGTGACACTGGTCCGTTCACTAAATATCAGCCATGCTCTACCTTAAGGGAAGGCTCAGTACGGCATGTGAAGGGAACTGTATGTTTAGAGATTTTAAGATTATCATACATGTAGTCATGGACTTCCATTACGACTACTTCCCAGTGAAGACTAACCAGTTTTTCATGAGGGGTTTTCCTGTTCAAAAGTCACGTAAAGCTATCACCATGAAACACTCCATGGAAACCCTACAAATCCCTACTATGACAGGCTTTTCAGCTGCTATTATCTGTAGAATATCTTATCCAGTGCTGTCTTTCCCAATACAAGACTTTGACAGTGGACACATATTTGCAGGGGGGCTCTGTGGTGCAGTGGTTAACACACTCGGCTCACAACCGAGAGAGCCCGGGTTCGATTCCCAGGCGGAGTTGAAAAATTTGGGTGACTTTTCCGATACCCTACATAGCCCCTGTCCACCCAGCCTCCTGGGGTCTGTTCCCTTCTTCTATTATTCCGTCCCCTTCTGTCTCTCTCCGGCATATGACCACAGACGTTGCAACGCTGCCCACTAAACCAAACTTTCCAACATATCCCAAGGCCACAGATAAGATTAACCAGATTTTCATGGGGGGGAGTTCCCATTCATGGTACAGAAGTCTTGTAAAACTATCACCAGGGTCACAGAACAGTCCATGGAAAGCCCTGCAACTTCTACTATGTGAGGCTTTACAAACCAGCGAACTGAGGCGCTGTGTTTAAGAACGCCGGCATTTTAACCCGTAAAGGGCAGGGATGTACCGTGAAGTCCACAGTCCAGGGGTTAACACAGGCTTAACAAACTCTCTACAGCAATTCCCGGGGCCTGAGAACAACACATCTTGAAAGCAAGGAAAATGATGTAGAATTATTATGTTGGTAGAGATATATGAGTTTGGGGTGACAGAATGTTTAAATATATGACCCTGTGTCTGGGCAAGGTTCTGACCCCGACCCCTGTGTTTAACTTTCTCTTTACCATGAATCTTAAAAAAAGACACGTGAGAACTTGATTGATCTTATTGACCTTTGGAAGAGGCTGACGTTAGGGGCGGAAGGGTCTGCCTCATAGATCTCAGGAAGGAAAGTTTGGGACGTACCTTGAATCAGCTCCTTGACGACAGTACACTCCATGGCTGGGGTTCCTTCCTCCTTCTCTTCCTCAAATTCCATACTTTCCTCTCATATCTTAATTTTTCCTCCTCTGTGATGTGTGTTTCTCTCTCTCTCTCTCTCTCTCTCTCTCTCTCTCATTTCTAATCCTTCCTTCTTTATTTACTTCTTTTATTTATATTTATCCTCATCGTCTCCTCTGTTTTACTTACCTTAATCTCTCTCCTCCTCCTCCTCCTCACTTCCCTCCTCTACGTATAGGTGTTGTTAGTACCTCAGTGTCTTTCTTATTGATTATTTCCGTCATTCCTCAATAAATCTCTCTCTCTCTCTCTCTCTCTCTCTCCCACCTGTGAATTCATCAGACTTCTTCTTCTTCGAATAGTAAAACCTTCCTCTATACACGGCTCCACATTTCACTTTCCAGTTGCTTTTTCTCAACCTCCTTGTATCCGCATCTTCCTATATTTCTCCTTTCTCCTGCTATTCCAGTTCTTGTACTTACTTTTGTCATTGTTTTTTTTTTGCTGGGGTTTCGTTCCTCTCGTCAAGGGTCCGTACGTTACCTGAGGTGACTGCCTCTTCATCCTTCTTCCTCCCTTATACCTCCATCTCTGGACCTTTCTCTCCCTTCGTATATTTATTATTCTCATTTTATCTCCCTTCCATTGTGTATTTTCCTCCTCCCCACTTTCTCTCTCTCTCTACTCATAATCAGTCCGTTCCTAGTCAGTGCGTAATGTTTTATATACGAGGCGTCCTGCCGAGAGGGTTTAAGTGACCTGTTCTTCAGTAAATTATGGGTTCAGTTTCCCTCCCAGAACACATTTCAAGACTCCCGACCCTTGCTTATAACATATACAAGGTCCCACGTGCCCATCTCGGCTGGACGCCAGGCAGTTTTTGTAATGTTGGCTTCGGTTTCTCAGATTCTGACGCAATTTGTTAGATTTTTCCCTCGTTTTTATACGTATAGGTGTCGTACCTCAGTGTCTTTCTTAATGATTATTTTGTCTGTATATCATTCCATGTTATTTCTGTCATTCTGTTCCTCCTCAGTGCGTAATATACGAGGACGTCCAGCTCCTCTCATTACCACTCCTCTCGTCTGCTCTCTCTCCAAGCTCCTCCTCTCAACTTTTCCTTGTTTTGATTCTACTTTTAACTCATTTTGACTCATCTTTTACTCATCTCCTCTTTCCATTCCTCTTCTAATAGGTTTTGTTAAGAACTTTAAACATTTTACTTACTATTATAGTGATATGTTATATATTATATATATATATATATATATATATATATATATATATATATATATATATATATATATATATATATATATATATATATATATATATATATATATATATATATATATTATATATTGCATATATATATATATATATATATATATATATATATATATATATATTTATATATATATATATATATATATATATATATATATATATATATATATATATATATTTTATTTAGGGCATATTTATTGCTAACTTATTGCATGATATACTTATTGCAAGGTATTGCAATATATATATATATATATATATATATATATATATATATATATATATATATATATATATATATATAGATATATATATATTTAGGGCATATTTATTGCTAACTTATTTCATGATATACTTATTTAATAGTATTGCAATATATATATATATATATATATATATATATATATATATATATATATATATATATATATATATATATATATATATATATTTATATAACTTATTGCATGATATACTTATTGCATAGTTATATATATATATATATATATATATATATATATATATATATATATATATATATATATATATATATATATATATATATTTAGGCATATTTATTGCCAACTTATTGCATGATATACTTATTGCATAGTATTGCAATATATATATATATATATATATATATATATATATATATATATATATATATATATATATTATTGCATAGTATTGCAACATATGCAAAAAGTGAGCCATATAATTTTTCTAAAATAAATACAAAATTATTTTTTTGTCAATCATTTATTAAATAAATAGAGCACATTTCCTTCACTAAGAGGCTGATTATGCAGGAACTTGACATCTTGGTGTTCTTTCTTCTTCCAGAGTGTGCGGTGTCCCGCAGGCAGGCAGACCGAGACGCCAGCCATTCAATTCTGCCGAGGGAAGGAAGTCGTGTTAGTCAACTCTGATGACTTGTACTTTTCTCTGCAAGGGACTGTTCTGTAAGCCAGTCACAGAAGATGTGAACTGTATCTGTACTATGAAGTCTTATAAATAAAGTTAAAGGCTACACCTATGACTTTATCTTGCCCCAAACCCATTTAGCTAATCCCCGGACACTTTTTTAGGTATAATTGACTTAGGTACATTTTTCAGGCTACTTTTCAAGATGTTTTTGAGCTGTAAGCTGATATATCTAATTGCTTTGATCTTTTTTAAAAGCTAATTCTATATATATTAAAGGGAGGAACTAATTTTCATACAGAAAAAAAAACTTATAATATAAAAAGAATTATATATGAATTGGAAACAAGATATAAGAGAAGACAACGAAGGGAACTAACAAGAGGAGAGATTGTATACATAAAGAGCTCAAAAGTCATTGAAAAAGCAATGGAAATTAAGAGACAATAATAACATATGAAATAAAAGACGTGGAAACAAGTACTCTAAAAGATGAGAACTCAAAGACAGGAAGACGAGACCTTAGATATACAACCAAGAAGAAAATCAGACAGACATGAGATTATTACTATGACATAATACCTTAGACAAAGAGAAAGCAGATAACATATCACAGACTAAAATATTTGAGGCGTACGGCAGAGAAGTGAGGTGACATTAGGAATGGCGACCCTTGTGTAAATTATGCAATTAGTATCATAACATAGCAATTTAACTCTAATTTGCACTGGGAAAGACAGACTACCCCTCAAGGATGAACGAGGGACGAATCAAAATGGAAGCTCAACTTTTATGGGGCAGACGGAGGTCACTTTCCCTTGTAACGTACATCATGACGAGCAATATAACAATAATTATGTTCTAGTTAGCAAGGGGGGAAAGGAAGAACAAGATATAGTTACTTGCAAGGGAAAATAAACCTTGCATAGGATGAGCGGAGGGCTGGAAGTCTCGTAATCTGTTCTCAGTGTGTGAACGTACTCTAGTATACGTAAGAATAGGTCATCGTGCCTTAGGATTTCTCTGCCGTAAGCCTCGTTTATACGTTAAGAGATGAGGAGGAAGGGAAACAAGCAAATAATGGAACTCTATATATACGATACAGTGAAAAGGATTTACCGAGAAGGATGTACGTATGAGAGGAGGAATGATTAGAACTGAGAGAAAGGTACATCACAGAGGAGGAAAGTCTGGAATTTGAGGAAGACAAGGAGGAAGGAACGCCAGCCATGGAGTCTACTGTCGTCAAGGAGCTGATTCAAGGTACGTCTCAAACTTCCCTTCCTAAGATCTATGAGGCAGACCCTTCCGCCCCTCACGTCAGCTACTTGCAAAGGTCAATAAGGAGATCAATCAAGTTCTCACGAGTCTTGTTTTAAGATTCACGGTAAGGAGAAAGTTAAAACTACCACCTGGGTCATCAAACTGCCCCTGGAAATTCTCACAACTCCTACAAAAGCCTGTCAAATGTGTGCGCTTGGAACGATATTTTTTAAGAATGTGACTGTCAGATGCCAAAAAGGAGATCAATCGGGTTCTAATTGAGTGGTTTTGAAGGTTCATGGTACATAGGACGGGTTAATCTATCACCAGGGTCATAAAACTACCCCTGGAAATGCCCAAAACTCCTACGGAAGCCTTAAATACAAGTCTCTCGGGATGGCTTTTTCAAGAATGTGAGCCTCGGACATTTCCGCTCCTCACATCAGCTACTTCCAAAGGCCGTAAAGGAGATTAATTGGGTTCTTTTGACTTGTTTTATAGGTTCATGGTAAAGAGGAAAGGTCTTGCTACAACCAGGGTCATAAAACTACTACCCCTGGAAATGCCCGCAACTCCTATGAAAGCCATGTCAGTTGACCTCACTCAGGGGACAAAATGTTTTTGAATACGACACTAATACAACCAATACAACGTTTGAGGTTCTTGGTACAGTAGAAGGGTTAAACAACCAACACCAGGGTCATCAAACTACTACTACCCCTGGAAATGCCCACAACTCCTATGATGAAGGCCCTGTAAAAGGTGTGAGCTTGGGCAGGTGACATTATTTTTCAGTCCTCGCGGCTTCTGACGTAATATTGTAGTTTGCAAAAAATGATCAGATTTGACAAAAAATTACCAAATTGAGTGGATGGAGAGGGAGGAGACATTAGCCACACCAAGCTAAGCACAACCTATGCAGCACTCAGAACAAAGAAGGCCTACCACACACACACACCACGTGACGTAGAGAGATCGAGTTTGCGGCAGATTGAAGAAGAAGGATGGATAAACAAATGCTGGTATATTCAAAGCTGCCGGGTCAGGGAGAGCCGTGATACTGATAATAATGTTAAGTGAGCAATTTTCAGGAAGACGTCACAACATTACCGTACAGGGACAACCGATTGCATGGTACGTTCCCGCCTTTTAGGGATTAAGCTGGTAGTGTTTTTAAACATAACCGCCTCAGTTCACCGCCTTGAAAATTCTCTCATGGTAGGAGTTAGAGGGCTTTCAATGGACTGTTTTGTGACCGTGGTGATAGTTTAACATGGTCTAATCGCATCTTCAACTGGCTGAAAATTACCCATGAAAACCTAGTTCATCTTCTCTACGGCCCTACAAAAGTCATAATAAGAGCTGGGAAGCCTCTCGTCATAGATCCTACAGTGGTTTCATGGACTGGTTTGTGACCCTGGTGATAGTTTTACACTCCCTCTGCACCATGAACGGTTAAGCCACCCATGAAAACCCGGTTAGCCTTCTCTGCGGCTTTGGGAAACAGTCATAACAGCTTTTCAAACAAGCAAACTGCGGTGTCATGAAGTTCAAGAATACAGGCTTTATTCAGGTCATTCCTGGTACAGTAAGCAGTATAATCTGACTTACAGTGGACTACACAGACTCTGGAGATAGAGAGTAAAGATCAGCACTCGTAGCTCACCCAAACAGGTCCCAATGTTAGGTACCACATACCTGTAACCGCATATACGTAACAGCACACTTCCCTTCAGTACCAGGAGGCTGGGTCCCACACGGTACAATAATATCATGTTTAAAGAGAAAGAAAGATGCTTGGCGTGAGAACAGGGTAACTTTTGATATGAATAGTGGCACTGTACGGAAACATCTGAACATGGACCGGGGCTTTCAGAAGGTGCACCCAAGGAGAAAGACTTAACTAGCAGATGCTTGGCGTGAGAACAGGCTAACTTTTGATAAGAACTATAGAGTGCTGGACATCAGGAAGTGAATCAAGGTACTTTGGACTCATGGAAGTACCCTCTTGGTGACTGAATGGAGTGGCGAGTGTGTGTAGGGTATGTCCAGGGGTAGTTATAAGACACTGGTGGTAGTTTGACCCTTCCTCTGTACCATGAACATAAAGACACACACATTTGCCGAAGCTTTTGTAGGAGTTTTGGGTATTTCCAGTAGTTTTATGGCCCTGGTGGTAGTGTGACCCTTCTTTTCTACCGTGAACCTAAAGAAACACACATTTGGCAAAGCTTTTGTAGGAGTTTTGGGTATTTCCAGGGGTAGTTTTAAGACACAGGTGGTAGTGTGACCCTTCCTCTGTACCATGAACCTAAAGAAACACACATTTGGCAAAGCTTTCGTAGGAGTTTTGGTCATCTCCAGGGGTAGTTTTATGGCCCTGGTGGTAGTGTGACCATTCTTCTGTACCGTGAACCTAGAGAAACACACATTTGACAAGGCTTTCAAGGGAGTTTAGGGCATTTCCAGGGGGTAGTTTTATGACCCTAGTGGTAATGTGACCCTTCCTCTGTACCATGAACCTAAAGAAACACACATTTGACAAGGCTTTCAAGGGAGTTTAGGGCATTTCCAGGGGGTAGTTTTATGACCCTGGTGGTAGTGTGACCCTTCCTCTGTACCATGAACCTAAAGAAACATATTTGGCAAGGCTTTCGTAGGAGTTTGGGGCATTTCCAGGGGTAGTTTTATGACCCTGGTGGTAGTTTGACCCTTCCTCTGTACCCTGAACCTAAAGAAACACATATTTGGCTAGGCTTTCCTAGGAGTCTTTGACATTTCCAGGAGTATAGTTTTATGACCTGGTGGTAGTGTGACCCTTCCTCTGTACCATGAACAAGAAGAAACACTCATTAGAACCCGATTGCCCCCTCTTTGACCTTCAGAAATATGGTACATAGTTGACGTGAGAAGCAAAAGTGTCTTAAAATACCAATCCCAGGATATAGTTAATATTGTGTCATCAAAACCCAGATTAAATTCAAACCTCTCCTGCGTCCACCCCACTCTGATTGGGCTCATGTTAACGCCGCCCTGCACTGTGACGCCTTGCTTAAGAGGCAAGAAGGATGGAACGGAGAGGGAGAAAATGTAAGAGGGATTTTAGTGGAAGCAACCAAGATTTTCAGCAGAAACAACTGGATTACAGGCACGGAAGATTAACCCGGTAGCAGCGATGGGCCAAATTTGTTGCTTTACCGTGTAGCAGCGACGGGCCAAATTTGTGCCATAATATAAACCCCCCAAAATAGATGATACATAAACTGATCACAAATGCTTTGATAAATATTATGAAATGGTTTGTGTGAGGGGTGATTTTTCCTCATTTTTCTCACGTAGAGGGACCATTGATAAACAGGGTCCCCGATGCTACAAGGTTAAGAACTGAGGATTTAAATGAAAACAATTGGGATTTTAGTGGAAACAACTCAGTTACAGCCACACAAGAATTAGAACTAAGAATTTTAATGAAAAAAATGGGATTTTTTGTGGACAAAATCATGATTTTTGTGGAAACGGCATGATTTTTGTGGAAACGGCTGGGATTTTAGTGGAAAGGATGAGGATTTATGCGGAATTAACTGGGATTTTAGTGAAAAGGGCAAGGATTTAAGCAGAATTACCTGGGATTTTAGTGGAAAGGACGACGAAGAAAGGGAGAGGGAAGAGGTATTTTAGGGAAGAGAGGGGATGTTTTAGTAAGGGAGGAAGGGAAGAAGGGGAGAGAGATTTAAGCAGGGGAGAGAAGGGGGGGAGAGGTGTCAGCAAGGAGGGAGGGAGGGAGGGGGGGAAGGGAGAACAGTATGGAGAGAAATATCAGCAGGGAGGAAAGGGGAGGGGAAAAGGGAGGGGAGAACAGTCTGGAGAGAGATTCCAGCAGGCGAGGAAGGGGGAAGAGATGTTTCAGCAGAGGGGGAGGGAGGATTGGGGAGAGAGATTTAAGCAGGGGAGGAGAGAGAAGAAAACTTGAGGGTAGGGTAGGGAAGGGAGGAATTCCTGCGTCAACTGGTGGAATGTTTAAGGTTCTCATACTGATGTACACACTTAACATCAGCCCACCAGAGGGATTCAAACTTCCTGAGGGACTGTTCTAATGTCTCAAGCCAGGGGAGTGGGATTAAACAGCAGCCCAGTGTGAGGTTTTTGTTCATATATGACCCAGGAAACATTCAACAGTCACATCAAAGTACTGTATTTTAGCGACTTTTAACCCTGTAGCAGCGAGGATCACGATTCTTAACTCGTACAGTGTTTAGTACATACATATACATACCTCTTAGGGCAGTGTTTAGTACTTATATATACGCAAGCTCTTTTGAGGGCTTATGCGCCATTTATTTTTGTTTGTGTATGTAACATTGTTCATTGACAGTGAAGAGCAATAATTTGACGAGTCTTGGTAGTTTTAAATGGATGTTAAAGGGCCTTTCTGTAAATTTGTCTGCATTCCAACAAAAATCATTATACAAGAAGGTAAGTTACTTTCTCCTAGGTAATTACTCCTCGATTCTATAATCAGTAAGGCATAAGGAATTGTAAATTACGCTTCAGAGTAATCGGAAATGAAAACTGAGAGTCGGAAGCATCACAGTACTATGTTGAAGTTGGAAAGTTTGGTTTAGTGGGCAGCGCATCATCTGTGGTCATATGCCGGAGAAAGACAGAAGGGGAAGGAATTATAGAAGGCAACAGGGAAAGTTTTGTTTAGGTGGCGCAACATCTGTGGTCATATGCCGGAGAGAGACAGAAGGGGAAGGAATTATAGGAGAAGGGAACGGTTGGAAAGTTTGGTTTAGTCGGCGCAACATCTGTGGTCATATGCCGGAGAGAGACAGAAGGGGAAGGAATTATAGGAGAAGGGAACAGTTGGAAAGTTTGGTTTAGTCGGCCAAACAACTTTGTTCATATGCGGAGAGAGACAGAAGGGAAGGAATTATAGGAGAAGGAACAGTTGGAAAGTTTGGTTTAGTCAGCGCAACATCTGTGGTCATATGCGAGACAGAAGGGGAAGAATTACAGGAGAAGGGAACAGGAAAGTTTTGTTTAGGTGGCGCAACATCTGTGGTCATATGCCGGAGAGACAGACGGGAAGGAATTATAGGAGAAGGGAACAGTTGGAAGTTTGGTTTAGTGGGGCAACATCTGTGGTCATATGCGGAGACAGAAGGGGAAAGAATTACAGGAGAAGGAACAGGGAAAGTTTTGTTTAGGTGGCAACATCTGTGGTCATATGCCGGAGAGAGACAGAAGGGGAAGGAATTATAGGAGAAGGGAACAGTTGGAAAGTTTGGTTTAGTGGGCGCAACATCTGTGGTCATATGCCGGAGACAGAAGGGGAAAGAATTACAGGAGAAGGGAACAGGGAAAGTTTTGTTTAGGTGGCGCAACATCTGTGGTCATATGCCGGAGACAGAAGGGGGAGGAATTATAGGAGAAGGGAACAGTTGGAAAGTTTGGTTTAGTGGGCAACATCTGTGGTCATATGCCGGAGACAGAAGGGAAAGAATTACAGGAGAAGGAACAGGGAAAGTTTTGTTTAGGTGGCGCAACATCTGTGGTCATATGCGGAGAGAGAGACAGAAGGGGGAGGAATTATAGGAGAAGGGAACAGTTGGAAAGTTTGGTTTAGTGGGCGCAACATCTGTGGTCATATGCCGGAGAGAGACAGAAGGGGAAGGAATTACAGAAGGGAACAGGGAAAGTTTCTTTTAGTGGGCACAACATCTGTGGTCATATGCCGGAGAGAGACAGAAGGGGAAAGAATTACAGAAGGGAACAGGGAAAGTTTCTTTTAGTGGGCGCAACATCTGTGGTCATATGCCGGAGAGAGACAGAAGGGGAAGGAATTATAGGAGAAGGCAACAGACCCCAGGAGACAGGACACAACCCCCGATTAATAACTGGTACACTGCTGGGTGGACAGAGGCGTAGGGTATCGGAAAAGCCGCCCAAATTTTTCCACTCCGCCCGGGAATCGAACCCGGGCTCTCTCAGTTGAGCCGAGTGTGCTAACCACTGCACCATTAAGCCCCCAGTATTATGTTGAGCTTGAGAACTACGGTTGAAGTACAGACGGCCTTGAAGCGAGCGGTGTTGCCTGACCCAACCATTTTCTTGTACTTATAATTACTGTTATTTTTTTGTGATGCAAAGAAGTACTAATACATTACTCAAGCTATAGGGTTGTGAGAAGTGTTTATAATGGAAAGAACATAGGCTCTAAAAAATTAAAATAAATTTCCCTTTCCTGGTATGACATGGTTAGCTTTGAGATGCAGAAAACTCTATCTATGACAAAAGACCACACTGTATGGGTTAATGGTCCCTCTAAGTGAGAAAATTGAGAAAAAATCACCCCTCACACAAACCATTTCATAATATATATCAAAGCATTTGTGATTAGATTATGTTTTATTTATTTTGGGGGGTTTATATCATGGCACAAATTTGGCCCGTTGCTGCTACACGGTGAAGCCACAAATTTGGCCCGTCGTTGCTACACAGTTAACATCAGCCCACCAGAGGGATTCAAACTTGCTGAGGGACTGTTCTAATGTCTCAAGCCAGGGGAGTGGGATTTAACAGTAGCCTAGTATGAGGTTTTTGTTCATATACGACCCAGGAAACATTCTACAGTTACATCAAAGTACACCACATGGTATTCGTTATGTGCGAGGGTTATGTTCTGCAAAAAGCTCGCATAATGTGAATTCACATATCGAACTTATCATCCCATTAATTATAGGGGGTTATGTTCCACGACCCGTTTTAGAACCCTCTAACTATTTATTTCGGCACCGTTTCAGAATAATAAAGCACTAAAGCAACAATAAAGCACATTGATTGCTTCCGGGGAGACACACCCAAAGTCTACGATACATGCTGATAATTAGGTACCAGGGGTGGGTTTCATCAAAGTTCCCAAGTCCTTGGAAGTGTGCTCAAGGAGTCCCAAGCGTGCGAGAAACCTTGGGCATGTTTCACGAAAGCTCCCAAGCCTTGGAACTCTGCCTATCTCGCTCGCCGCCTTGGGAGGCCGTGAGGTCTCCAAGCGCTCCCAAGGAAGGTTCCAAGCGTCAGACTGTAAACATGGCAGCCCGTGAACAACCCCGCCAGCACCGACCAAGGAATTTTCGCCCGAGAAGGGACATCTTTAACCCTCTCGCGCACAGTAAGATACTAGAACATGCGCAAATAAAAATAGAGGAAAAATATACATAAACAATAGACACTCGTTTCAAGTCTCCGTATAGAGTATTGTAGACAATAAATCCTAAGTACCAACTCTTCCCCATTTGCTATCTCGAAATTTTGTGGGCCAGCTTTTTTAGCCGAATATATGTTTTGAAGCGGAATTTAGCGAGGATTCTTATGGTATCCTCAAAATCTTCGTACGCCTATTAGTTCCTGAGTTACACCAAGAAAACTGTATTTTTTCCTCTCCCGTCAGAGTAGGCTAACAACTAAAAATCGCTCCACGTTCCTCATTTACGTTCCTTAAAAAGGTTGCCATATGTTACCTCTAAGAAACTTATCCCAACAAATGACACTCCAAATTTTACGCACTTTCACCGAAAATTTTATTTTTTAATCATTTTTTTTACTTTTATGACGCGTTTCGCGTCATCGCCGTGCAGGACCTTTTACTTTGATGACGCTAAACGCGTCATCGCGGCGAAGGGTTAACGAGTACGATGACACGAGTTCAAGAAGAGGTACAGGGTGGATCGTGCTGGCCTGTTGTTCGTCACTGACTTGGTGCGACACGTGATTGGCAACAGGACTGAGAGGAGCCGTGCGGTCATAGCGGAGCTGAAAGTGGCGTTGACTCTGCGATACCTCGCCACCGAGAAAATGCAGCAGTGCAGCGCAGATGACTTTGGAGTTTCCCGGGCCACAGTCAGCAGAATCATCACCCAGACCGTGGATGCTCTCGTGACACAAGAGAAAATGAGGCGGTTCATGGGCTTCCTTTTAAACCGGGGGGAGCAGCAGAGAATGAAGGCGGAGTTTGCCGAAATTGCTGGTTTTCCCGGTGTGGTGGGTGCTGTTGATGGCACCCACGTAAGAATAGTGGCCCCACATGAGCACGAAGAAGTGTACGTCAACCGCAAGAACTGCCACAGCATCAATGTGCAAGTGTTATTTGATGCACAGTACAAGCTGCGGGCCATGGTGGCGAGGTGGCCAGGGTCTACTCACGACTCACTAAATGTTTGTTTACACCGTGGTGCCGTTGAAGATGCAGATGGAAAAAAAATACGTGCACATATTCCTTACAATGAAGATACTATCGCTGTATTTCAACTAAATATCAATTGTTTATATTTATAATTCCATAATTATATATAAGAAGTGTAATTTAGGTTAACTGAAGACATATTAGACGTCAAAGCGACGCGGAAGATTGGCAACGCTGGTTACTCCCAAAACCGCCCCCACCCCTACTTGGAAGTGCTTGTGGCGCGGTGATGAAACACGCCCAAGAAATTCTCCCAACTGTGCGTGGCGTCACCACGCTTGGGAGAGCACTATGATGAAACCCACCCCTGAGGATTAACTTTAGGATCAGAGACAGGAAAAGGTTAATTATAGGCGAGGAAAATGTGGGAAAGCATTATCTGCACCCTCTAGTGTGTCACCATACCTCACCAACCAGTCGCACCAGCGCCGATATTCGCATATGAGCGAATTTTTCTCGCATAAAATGAATACAGGAAACTCGATTGACGCGAGTTTTGTTTATGAGTTTTTTAAATAACGCTGGGTCCAAAATCCAAATAAATGTTTAATTTACACATTTTTTTCACTTATACGTGATATTTTCTGGAGTGTCCACCAGATGTCTCACGCAACTGGACTCACACGGCCACACAGCTGAGCTCAGTTCTTCCCGCGCGCCACTTGAACAACAATACAGTACCCACGCTGCTCAACAACAACAACAACAGGCTGAGACTGAGTGCCTGCGTGGATATCTCGGTGATATGGATTTTCTCTCTCTCTCTCTCTCTCTCTCTCTCTCTCTCTCTCTCTCCACTGAATGAAGTGAATATTTATTTTTCGATAAAAACCTACCTCTTGTTTGATTTACATTGTTTTTGATTTACGCAATGACTTCTTCAAGGACACAATACTCGTGTCAATTGTGTTACCTGTACTTGGCTCATTAAGGTTAGTCGAATATAACTGAACTCGCATATATTGAATACCCGGTGTACTGTACTTTAACGACTTTTAAGACGCACTTTTCCCCCATAAAAAATGCCCTATCCATGTGTCCTCCAGGGTGAATGTTGTAGGAGGTGGCCTTACACAGCTTTTCAATTCAGCCTCTTGTATGATATAACCTCTATGCTCACGTCTTACAGGTACAGCTAACACGATTGACGCGAGTATTGTGTCCTTGAAGAGGTCATTGCGTAAATCAAAAACAATGTAAATCAAACAAGAGGTAGTTTTTTATCGAAAAATAAATATTCAATTCCTTCAGTGGGGGGGGGAGAGAGAGAGAGAGAGAGAGAGAATTACATTAAAACTTACATTAATTACATATAATTGCCATATTTTGATGTTTTTATCCACCTGCGAGAGAGAGAGAGAGAGAGAGAGAGAGAGAGAGAGAGAGAGAGAGAATATCCATATCACCGAGATATCCACTCAGGCACTCAGTCTCAGCCTCACTCGAGTGAGGAAGAAATGAGGGACACCATGAGCGACTGGCTAGTATTGGTACCGGTACTGAGCAATCTGATACTGGTACCGTACCATATAGCTGGTACCGTTAGTACCGATACCTGCCCACCCCTATTGTTGAGTAGCGTGGCAGCGTGGGTACTGTATTGTTGTTCAAGTGGCACGCGGGAAGAACTGACCTCAGCTGTGTGGCCATGTGAGTCCAGTTGCGTGATACATCTGGTGGACACTCCAGAAAATATCACGTATAAGTGAAAAAATGTGCAAATTAAACACTTATTTGTATTTTGGACCCAGCGTTATTTCAAAAATGCGTAAACCAAACTCGCGTAAATTGAGTTACCTGTATAGTAAACCTGGGATATAACGGACACACTTACATCGAGAAAGTTGGAAAGTTTTGTTTAGTGGGCAGCGCAACATCTGCGGTCATATGCCGGAGAGAGACAGAAGGGGAAGGAATTATAGGAGAAGGGAACAGACCCCAGGAGATGGGACACAACCCCCCCCAATTAATACCTGGTAACCACTCACTGCTGGGTGGACAGGGGCGTAGGGTATCAGAAAAGCCGCTCAAATTTTTCCACTCCACCCAGGAATCGAACCCGGGCTCTCTCAGTTGCGAGCTGAGTGTGCTAACCACTGCACCACGAAGCCCCCCCTTTATATCGAGAAATCCACGGACCCAATTCCAGTGAGTACAATAGCGTCTGCCAGCCACCTCGCCCTCGTCCTTTCATCCCTTCCTTGGGGTACTGTAGTCTGCCTCAGCCCACTGTTCAGCCTCGGCAGATTGGTGCCAACAGTCTGCTGGTGTTAACCCAGTAGCAGCGGGGATCATGTTTCTTAACCCATAAGCGTCGGGCTAGAGGACTATTGTCGTCCTCGCACCGCGCGGGCGGTGCTGATAGATTTTGTAAAATAGGTGTCTTTCATCAATGCCCCGTGTGGCAATTTCAAACGAAAATATAATAATTTATATTGTTTTTTCATCGCCAATCCTTCCTCTCCACGATTAAATAAATTTGAAGTGTCTACGTCGCAGCACGGCATAGATATGATGTTGGGAAGAGGTGCTATTTTTGGCCAAGCCGTGCGCGTCGGATGGCGGGAACTCCCGCCACCCGACGCTTTCCGCCCGAGCGGGAATTCCCGTCACCCGACGCACACGGGTTAATGGTCCCTCTAAGCGAGAAAAATGAGAAAAAATCACCCCTCACACAAACCATTTCATAATATATATCAAAGCATTTGTGATCAGTTTCTGTATCATCTATTTTGGGGGGTTTATATCATGGTACAAATTTGGCCCGTCGCTGCTACACGGTAAAGCAACAAATTTGGCCCGTCACTGCTACACGGTAAAGCCACAAATTTGGCCCGTCGCTGCTACACGGTAAAGCCACAAATTTGGCCCGTCACTGCTACACGGTAAAGCCACAAATTTGGCCCATCACTGCTACACGGTAAAGCCACTAATTTGGCCCGTCGCTGCTACACGGTAAAGCCACAAATTTGGCCCGTCGCTGCTACCGGGTTAATGTCTCGTCTGCTACGTCCAAGCCTAAAAGGTTTGCTCACACTCTTACACCGTGAAAAATATCATTCCATAATCAGGGTGTCTTCCAAGAGGCAGCGTCTTACGGGCCGAACAATACGTCACGTGCGTGTTTACCTTTGAATTCACTCTGCTAACATTTCTGTGGTTTCTGACTCACATAATTAAGTGAAATTCTGGTGTAATAAGCTCTCACAAAATCTCTGTCACTAGTAAAATTGAATGCAATAATTAAACCGTGTAGCAGCGACGGGCCAAATTTGTGGCTTACCGTGTAGCAGTGACCGGCCAAATTTGTGCCATGATATGAACCCCTCAAATTAGATGATACATAATCTGATCACAAATGCTTTGATATGTATTAAGAAATGGTTTGTGTGAAGGGTGATTTTTCCTCATCTTTCTCGCTTGGAGGGACCATTAACCCTTTCATTGCTAAGCGCTTGCAGCGGGCGTTAGGCATATTTGCTGGTGGCGCTAAACGCTCGCTGCCAGCTCCAGCCGCACTCAAATCTCCCATGTATGAGTGTTCCAACACTAATGCTCACAACATATGATTGCCAATTGAGTGTGTTCTTTACTAAATATGGTGGAAAATCATGTCAGCCCAGCGCGGCAAATCTACGGACGTGTAACTGGTGGATGTTCTTGCCCAATATAGCGGGATTTTTGCATAGCTTCACCTGACTGATTCTTTGACCAAATAGTTGTAAATATTGCAGTTGGCAATACTCCCTTGCCAGAGTCTGAAGGAGAGATATCCGCAGTTCCCTCAATACGGCTGATCATCCTGCACGCACCGACGTGAGTGTTAGTTAACGTTCAACACTCCCTGAACGTGCATGTACGTTCGCAAGAGTGGCATACATAACCGACTCCTATAGATCTGGACCTCCTCATTCCACTGGTGTTTTTGGTTTTTAGCTGTGATGAATAGTTTTTGAGATACAGAGGTTAAAAGGGACCCCCCCACTGGCCTGCTAAATCATAGAAGGAAAGTCTATTTTGGGTGGAAAACTGTATATAAAAATGTGCTCCCAGTGATCTTACTTCAATGTTCTGTACTTGTTCTGCCAATGGTCATACAGTCTTCAACTTAACGTCAAAGGACAGTCCCTTCAACACCAGTATACTGCAACCTTGCGTGCCCTGTACCATATCCTCAAATATGTGAACTTGAGTGAGGAGGTTCAATAATCTGGCCTTTGATCCTAACCTATCCAAGAGACAAGAAGAAAGGAAGGAGAGAGAGTATTATGGAAAGAATGATTCAACACTCACCAATGTCTTTCTGTCTGTCTGCTGGTCTTCAAAGTCATCTTCCTCTTCCTCTTCTTCTTCTTCCTCTTCTCCTCTTGTCTCTAGGAGTAAAGTAAGGAAATTAATAAAGTTGATAATTGATTTTTTGTGGTAAATTCTTTTCATGGTAAAAATATACAAAGAAGAGAGAGAGAGAGAGAGAGAGAGAGAGAGAGAGAGAGAGAGAGAGAGAGACCTTCCTGTTTTTTTTAAACAATTTATCTTCTGTTTAGTGAAGTGGCAAACATATATATATATATATATATATATATATATATATATATATATATATATATATATATATATATATATATATATATATATATATATATATATAGCAGATGAATTGTTTGAAAAAATCCTTTCCAACAATGCATACAGAAAAATACTGGTAGCTAAATTATGTGTAAATTCAAATGTAGTACAATACTTATTCAAACTTATTGTTTTCTGAAACTTACTGAGCAAATGCATATAACATACTGTACTGCACTAAGCCACAAATGGTTTAAACCAATAAAAAAAACTGGTTTAAACCAACTAATAAAACCATTTTTTTCTTCTTTTCTGTGTATCTTTGTTAGTTTCATCAGTATTGTGGTTTTAACTATATGTAAGATTTTAATTATGTACAGCAGGGTTGGTGGTTTAAACCAGGGGTGTCAAACTCAAAACCTTTGGAGGGCCAATTCATACTCTGAAGTGCCATCATGGGGGTCAACAAGGGTAGAAAATACATTGACAAGATTGAAGCACCATGATACCGCGGGCCATTTATAACTATCCCAAGAGCCATGATTTTGACACCCCTGGTTTAAACAAAAAAAAACATCAATAAAACCATTTGTGAATCTTTTTTAGTTTCATCAGGTATTGTGGTTTTAATTATATGTGGTTTTATTATTTTTATTATGCAGTCATTTTACTAACACCAGGATGAAAACGTCAGTTGGTAAACTCAAATCTCTATTCAAATGCTGTAACTCAGAGTAACTGAAAACATAATTTTGGTACATTACATATATATATATATATATATATATATATATATATATATATATATATATATATATATATATATATATATATATATATATATATATATATATATATATACTGATATGCGAACTTGGGATATGCGAACCACCTCATATGCGACCTCCTTCCTCCCTCCCTCCCCCCCTTGGGGGATGGAGCACGTGGGAGCAGTGACTTGACTCGGTAGTAAGAGAAAAGTTTTTTTTTCATTCATTTCATGTTCCCGACTTCGCTAACATCCATTTCCTACCAAATAATGAACTTGCTGTTACTCACTTCCCGAAGGAAGGGAAATAAACAATGGCGCAATCTGGCAACTCTACTCTGTGAGACGGCTCCACGTGTTCTCTTCATCAGTACGTCTAAAGCAGCCATTGCTCTCACAAGCTGTGTCTGTGCTGTGTGCAAGCTAGCCTGTGGGCTATTGTTGTTGCTGTTGTTGTTATTATGGCGCCTCCAAAGAACTCGAAAAAGCAGTTTATTACATTGGAAACTAAGTTAAAAGTGATAGACATGAAAAAGAAAGGAAAAGGCAATTCTTCAATTGGACGGGAGTTAGGTATGGGTGAATCTACTGTGAGAAACATTTGGAAACAGAAAGACCAAATCTTGCAAACAGTGAAAACGTATGGTGGAGCAAAACTGGACGGTCGGAGCCAGTCCTCAAACAATGCGATTGTTCAAATGGAAAGATATTTGGCTCACTATGTATCTCGTAAGGAAAAAGAAGGTCTGCCTCACATCAACCACCTCCAAAATCCAGATGTATTCAATAAAGGTAAAACAATTCACTTTATGTTTCTTTCATAGCTCCTTAGCCTCTTGGATTATGTGTACATTGGTGATGTGTATCTCCACTTAGTTATATGATACGAAAAAGATATACTAGGTTAAAGAGTTTGGGAAAATGTGGCTGACTGCCCATATACCATTATTTACATGCTTTTTAAGGTTCCTAATATGCGAATTTGTGATATGCGAGGCTTTGAACCGCCCATATTCTCGCATATTAGACGACCCCCCTGTATATATATATATATATATATATATATATATATATATATATATATATATATATATATATATATATATATATATATATATATATAGATATATATATATATATATATATATATATATATATATATATATATATATATATATATATATGCTGCCTGAGGTTCCCGCCAGGAAGTGACGTCACCGAGCGGGAAGGCCTGTGATTGGGCGCCACGAGGGTCTTGGGGACACCGGCAGGCAGAGCAGTTGGATTCAACCTCGGTCAGGACCTGAGGCTCGTAGTGGCGTGTGCACGGACCCCTTGAAGAAAGTGCCTGGAATTGGCGGTGTTTGGGTTTGTGGACTTTATTAGAGGGTTTCGACGGTCAACAAGTGGCGGACCCGGTGGAACAGTGTGGGAACTGTGACAAAGGAAATAAACCACGTTAAACCGGGCGGATTGTGTTTCTCTGAGCCCGCCAAGTGGAAGGGGTTTGCTTTCTCCACAGTAAAGTGCACTGGTGGCCAGAGGCTGGATTTCACGCACGCTGTCGCTCTCGGAGGGAACACAGGGTGGCACACGCCTGGGAGTCGCACCTCAGGGGACCAAGGACCGAAGTAACGTGAGTATATATATATATATATATATATATATATATATATATATATATATATATATATATATATATATATATATATATATATATATATATATATATATATATATATATATATATATATATATATATATATATATATATATATATATATATATATATATATATATATATATATATATATATATATATATATATATATATATATATATATATATTAGGGTTGCACCGATAAGCAGTTGGGCCGATTACCGATTACCGATTAATCGGTTGCCAATAATCGGCCGATACCGATTAATCGGCCGATTACTTTGAAATTGTAAATGAGATTAATATTAATATTATTACTGGAGTGGATACTGATATCACAAAGTTAGAGACATACCTCTACTCTCATGTTTACAACTTTGTTTACTGGGCAGCTGTCATCTTTTGTATGGAGAGCAAATACTTCTTGTAATACTTGTAATACTTCTTGTAATGTTAATGTTTTTACATTACAATTTAAGAGTGTTCAATTTAAAGTACTGAATAAAATCACATGTCTAGCTAGTTCCACACATTTACTGATATATATATATATATATATATATATATATATATATATATATATATATATATATATATATATATATATATATATATTTTTTTTTTTTTTTTTTGCACATCAGGCATGATGAATGCTATTATTTTTTTGTTTTTACATTATTAATGTATGATTAGTTTAAGAGTGCTCAAGTACTGCGAAAAAATACTGTTTAGTTCCATACTTCTCATGAATGCTATTACTCAATTAAAGTGTTAATTAAAATGTATTTAAGAGTGCTAAATTTAAAGTACTAAGAAAAAAAAAATTTAGTTCCATAATTTAATTATATTACATGACCTTGTTTCCTTATGTACGGCAGCCATATTGAATGATATTACTCGATCAATGTTTTGTTGTTGCATTGTAATATATTTAAGAGTGTTCAGTTTAAAGTACAGTATTGAGAAAAATAAATGGTTTAATTTCATACTTTTCATGATATATTGCATTATTTTTTTCCTATGCACGGCAGACATAGTGAATCATAATACTCAATTAAAATATTTTTAGTTTTCGCATTATGATTTTTAACAGTGTTCATTTTAAAGTACTGAGAACAATTACTTGTCTAGTTCCATGCTTTTCATTATATTACAATGATTTGTTTCCTTAATCACAACAGATATGGTGAATGATATTACTGTTACTGTACTATAGGAGTTGAAATAAGTATATATTTTTTGGTTTATTTTTTCTAGATACAGTTAAAGGAAATATAGGTATTTCATATTATTAATTCAAATGTAATTTGAATTGTCTAATGTACATTTGCATATTAACTTGTTTGTAATAAATGCTGTGGAAAGGTGTGTCAAGAGTTTTGGTAACATCACCATCCTTATATCAATATTAATGATATTGTGTTATGTACATTGCACCATAAAAGAGAAAAAAAAATTGATAATCGGCCCGATTAATCGGCAAAATGGCCGATAAGGCCGATTACCGATTACCTGCCGATTAATCGGTGCAACCCTAATATATATTTGCCACTTCACTAAACAGCAGGTGAATTGTTTGAAAAAATCCTTTCCAACAATGCATACAGAAAAATACTGGTAGCTAAATTATGTGTAAATTCAAATGTAGTACAATACTTATTCAAACTTATTGTTTTCTGAAACTTACTGAGCAAATGCATATAACATACTGTACTGCACTAAGCCACAAATGGTTTAAACCAATAAAAAAAAGTGGTTTAAACCAACTATTAAAACCATTTTTTTTTCTTTTGTGTGTATCTTTGTTAGTTTCATCAGTATTGTGGTTTTAACTATATGTAAGATTTTAATTATGTACAGCAGGGTTGGTGGTTTAAACCAGGGGTGTCAAACTCAAAACCCTTGGAGGGCCAATTCATACTCTGAAGTGCCGTCATGGGGGTCAACAAGGGTAGAAAATACATTGACAAGATTGAAGCTACCGTGATACCGTGGGCCATTTATGACTATCCCGCAGGCCATGAGCTTGACACCCCTGGTTTAAACCAAAAAAACATCAATAAAACCAGTGTTTTTTGTGAATCTTTTTTTAGTTTCATCAGGTATTGTGGTTTTAATTATATATGGTTTTATTATTTTTATTATGCAGTCATTTTACTAACACCAGGATGAAAACGTCAGTTGGTAAACTCAAATCTCTATTCAAATGCTGTAACTCAGAGTAACTGAAAACATAATGTTGGTACATTACATATATATATATATATATATATATATATATATATATATTATGAAATGGTTTGTGTGAGGGGTGAGGGTGTCTTTCTCCTCAGTCTGAAGCTAGCCGCATTGCTTGTTTTTCATAGAGGTAGTGAACATTTTACAACACATTTGGTTACTAAGTGAGCTGCTGAACATTTTACACCTCAATATAACGGGTTCACCCTTTGGGGTCTTCTGGTAACCCACCAATGAAGGGAAGTGAGTAGAGAAAGCTTACCTATTTCTCCAAGCTGCTGAAAAGCTTGTTGGTGAAGAATTACTTGTCGGTGAAGAGACTGTTGTTGAGGGGAGTGTTATGGCACCTCCCGGCACTGCTACACCAACCTGCAAATATGTGTCCACGGTCAAAGTCTTGTACCGGGAAAGATGGCATGGGATAAAATATAAAATCTCTCTCTCTATCAAGCGCTGTATAATAAAAGATAATTAATAGATAATCTCTCATATTTGTTATTTTACATATTTTTCTTCCTCCATTTCTTCCTCTCCCCTCATAACTCTATACATAAAGCCAGGCCTATACTTTGAGGCAGTGCCAACGTTGCCAGACTGTAGTACTCACTCTTATATTTACTGACTTCCAACACAAAATCTGTCTTCTGGTCCCCAATAACTAGATTCATTTATATTTATCATTAACTCGGTGGTGGTGGTAGGGATCATGTTTCTTAATGGTCCCTCCAAGCGAGAAAAATGAGAAAAAATCACCCCTCGCACAAATCATTTCATAATATATATCAAAGCATTTGTGATCAGATTATGTATCATCTATTTTGGGGGGTTTATATCATGGCACAAATTTGGCCCGTCGCTGCTACGCGGTAAAGACACAAATTTGGCCCGTCGCTGCTACTCGATAAAGACACAAATTTGGCCTGTCGCTTTTGCCTCATGAAGACAGGCTGAAGCAGTTAAATGTACACTCGCTAGAAATGTGAAGATTGCGAGGAGACTTGATCGAAGTCTATAAATGGATGAAGGGCTTCTATAAAGGGGATGTCAATAAGATTTTGATAGTAAAAGAGCCGGGTAGGATGCGTAGCAATGGTTTTAAGTTGGACAAATCCAGATTTAACAAAGACATAGGCAAGAATTGGTTCACCAATAGAGTGGTGGACGAATGGAACAGGCTTGGGGGCCATGATGTGGGTGCCAATACCGTAGATACATTCAAGAAGAGGTTAGATAAAGCCATGGATGGTGAGGTAAGGTGGAGTGGAGTGTACAGGAGCTGCCTTGTATAGCCCAACCGGTCTCTTGCAGACTCCTTACGTTCTTATGTTCTTATAAAGTCACTATAGTACATGGACTCTAACTTGAGCCCTGTGGTTTGGGCCGGGGAAGCCTCAATTCTTTACAGATCTAGCCATGACCTGCGATCTGTCTCACTGATAGTCTGTACGTTATCTATTTGTGGAGTATACACATACTCATATCTGACTGCATGGTGTTATGAATGGCTTGGGATTACAGGGAAAGACAACGACTGAGTCACGCCCAAGGGCTCAAGTTAAAATCGATAGACTATAGTGAAGAAACTTGAAATAAATTTTTTGGACATTAACCCGGTAGCAGCGACGGGCCAAATTTGTGCCATGATATAAACCCCAAAAATAGACGATGCATAAACTGATCACAAATGCTTTGATATATATAATTAAGTGCTTTGTGTGAGGGGTGATTTTTTCTCATTTTTCTCGCTTAGAAGGGCCATTAACCCTTTCATTGCTAAACGCTCGCTGCGACCTCCACCCACACTCACATCTCGTGCATATGAGAGTGTTCCAACATTAATTCTCACAACATAGGATTGCCAATTGAGTGGATTCTTCACTAAATTTGGTGGAAAATCATATCAGCCCAGCGTGGCAAATCTACGGATGAGTAACTGGTGGATGTTCTTGCCCAATATAGCGGCATTTTTGCAAAGCTTCACCTATCACCTGACTGATTCTTTGACCAAATAGTTGTAAATATTGCAGTTGGCAATGCTCCCTTGCCAGAATCTGAAGGAAAAAATGTCCACAGTTCCCTCAATATGGCTGATCATCCCGCATGCACAGATGTAAGTGTTAACATTCAACACTCCCTGAACGTTCGCAAGAGAGGCATACATAACTGACTCCTATAGATCTGGACCTCCTCTTTCCAATGGTGTTTTTAGTTTTCAGCTGTGATGAATAGTTTTTGAGATACAGAGGCTAAAAGAGACCCCCAATTGGGCTGCCCAACTGCGCCTGAGGGGATAGTCGCGTCCACACTGCGCGCAATGAAAGGGTTAAGAAACATGACCCCCACAGCTACTGGGTTAACATTTGTCAGGCCAGCGAGTCCTAACATTTGTTACACAGTTTTTCCCGCACACCACTTACAGGAGAAATAAGAGAATATGAGAAACAGAAGACAGTCGTAAGAGAAACAAGAGACAATTATAGCAGAAATAACACTTTTACCAATGCAAACCACTGCTCTAGAGTCCGGGTTGCTGGCCGGTCTTCAGGACAGCATGCTGTGGCCTCTCAGCTGGTAGTAGCCAAACCACATCATCATCATAGCGGCCAACAAGGAGCGTCACACTCAGCCTCCAGTGTTCCGCTGAAGAATATTCAAAATATAAAAATACATTACTCACTGTGTCACCCTAAACTATTTTATAAAAGACAATCTCAGCCATCCTAACCTGACCAAACTTTAATGAACCTAAGCTAGCCTTAGGCCACACAGGGAGCAAGAACGTTAATACATTATAAGCAATGCCACACTGGCAGCGAGCTGCTTGGCGAGAAAGCGAGAAGAGTTGACAAATGAGTTTTTTTGCGCGAGATCGCTCGGTCAGGAGTGACATCACAGACATGTATTATTTGCCGTATCTCAGCCATACATTAGATAGGCCATTTTGGTTGACACCGTTAAATGCAGCAGTGATTGCAGAACTTGAATATGTTTGTGAAAACTCAATAAAACAAAAACTAACTGACGAGTTGAAGTTAAAGAATCACACTCCGTAATAACACATTCTACATGTAACTTGCAGCAGCACCAGCTATGAAATGCTATAAACAATTCAATCTTCTAGAGAAAAGCCTCCTGTATACAGTTTTTTTAAGGGGCTCTCACACATTCCCGGCCTCGGTCCCGATAGTCCTCGATAACTCCCGATAAGTCGATCAGGGCCTGACCGCCGACAAAATAGGCAATAATCCCGGGACCGGCAGCTTACCGCCAGTCTGCCTGCGGTAGACCGGCGGTAGACTGGCGACCATATACGATTTTCGATTTCTCCAAACGGCAACTGCAGCAGGTCAGTCAACGGTAGACTGCCAGCCTACCGGTGGCAGACCGCTGGTCTACCAGTGACAGACCTGCGGCACATCGACGACCAAACACTATCTTTGCATTTTTATATTTTAAAATTACCTCATAAACTGCTTCAAACCTAAATTCATTTGTGTGCATAAAACTCTCTCTCTCTCTCTCTCTCTCTCTCTCTCTCTCTCTCTCTCTCTCTCTTCTTCCTCCTTTCTTTCATCTCTTTCCATCCTCTCTCCCTTACTTCCTCACTCCCTCTTTCTTCCTCACTCACTCCCACCTGTTCCTCCTTCCATTCCTTTCCCTTCCTCTCTCTCTCTCTCTCTCTCTCTCTCTCTCTCTCTCTCTCTCTCTCTCTCTCTCTCTCTCTCTCTCTCTCTCTTTCACCCACTCCTCTTCCTCCTTTATCTCATCTCCCTCTCTCTCTTCATTCCCTCGCTCCTACCTGTTCCTCCTCGTTTTCCTCCTTCCTCCCTTGCTAATCCCCAGATCATAAACAGGTGTTCACTCATGGCCTACCGCCAGTCTACCACCGGTCTGCCGCGGGTGTCGGCGGTTGACCACCGGTCAACTAGGACATTTTCAACACCACCGGTCGACCGGGCGCATCGCCGATATCTTTGAAAATTTTAAAGTTGACCGGCGGTGGTCAGCTGAGTCTACGATCCTCAGGGTCAACCGGCGGTCTGCCGCCGACAATCCCCAATCTTACAGCCGGTCAACCGGCGACCGGCTTATCAGGAGTCATCGGGGATTATAGGAGAAGGGAACAAGACACAACCCCCGATTATTACCTGGTAGTACCCATTCACTGCTGGGTGGACAGGGGCGTAGGGTATCGGAAAAGCCACCCAAATTTTTCCACTCCACCCGGGAATCGAACCCGGGCTCTTTCGGTTGTGAGCCAAGTGTGCTAACCACTGCACCATGAAGCCCCCCAGGATGAATAGGGTGAATACTCCACACTTATAAATAAAGGGTTAATACTTCACCCTTATCCTGACCTGGAAACAATGAAATCTAGCCTAACTTAATTCTAACCTAGTCTGACAGGTGGTAAATGTCCACAGAGTTGCCCATCTCACTGTGGTACTTCTCACCCTAACCATGGGTTAGATCTCATAATTCTATGAATTTTGAATCCCATACATATATATATATATATATATATATATATATATATATATATATATATATATATATATATATATATATGCCTCGCAAATTGACAGAATCGCTGCTAGCAATTTTTTAAAAGTTAATGAGTTTTTTGCAGCCGCCTCAGAGTATCACGGGGGGACTGGGATACTCTGTTCCCCGTCTCTTCTTACACTCACTTCTCACACTTCTCATGGGTTAGATCTCATTATTCTATGCATTTAGAACCCCATTTATGTTCGCCGCAAACTGTTAGAAACGCCGCCAGCGATTTTTGAAAAGTTAGTGAGTTTTTGGCGGCCGGCTCGGGGCGTCGGTGCCACCATTACTTACTTTATGAAACATCACTAGGTCTTCATATATCTTTTCTACAAACGCTTGGTTAGCGACAGTACGCTAGGTTAGCGATTAGCCCACTCATGTGAGACCAGGTCTACCTCGTGGTTATTTTTTATTTTTTTAGAACATGCAGACCCACAAGCTATTTTGTGGTGGCACCGACGCGACGGTTTACGGTGGGGGAACATATTTAAACTAACCCAACCGAACTCTACAACCTAACAGCTAACGGGGGGGCTTTGACCCCTTCGCCCTCCCACATGTATATGCAACTTAGCTCTGTGGAGGTGTTTCTCGCTCTCACGCCCGGGGCCCACAACATCACGGCCCGCAAAAAAAACACCAACCTTTCATAAATCACTAGCAGCGATTCTGTCAATTTGTGAGACATATATATGGGATTCAAAATGCAAAGAATTAAGAGATCTAATGCATGGTTAGGGTGAGAAGTACCACAGTGAGATGGGCAACTCTGTGGACATTTACCATCTGACAAACATACAATTTTTTTTTACTATTCAGCTTAATGTTCACTGAGGAAATGGAACCCAGAAAAGTTTACTCACCACCATGGCTCCTGCCAAGCAAATCACAACTTGTCCCCCGAAGGAGAGATAGGGTCCGGCCTGCCATCGGGTGTACTTCTGTAATAGCAATAAAAAAAGGTTACATGTTGGAAATTTCCGTATAAAATGACCTCCCGTTGTCTTTTTTTTTTAACCCGGTAGTAGTGGCAGCGAGGGGCCAAATTTGTGGCTTTACCGTGTAGCAGCGAAGGGCCATTTCTGACCTGCTGGACCTGGCCGCTAAATGCCCATTATTACGTACTTAAGACAGCCACGCCCCATTTGACCTCATGTAAGAGCTCAATGCATCTTATTCTCCATATCATAGGTCTTAAGTGTCGGTAATAAGGTCAGAAATAAGGTCACGCGGTCGCCTTTGTGAGCTCACCCCAAAACCTAATTCATTGTTTACGACATTCACGCCTCATCTGACCTCATATATCAGGTCAGTCCCCCTTAATTCTTCACTCTGTAGAGGTCAAAGGGCTTACTGGGTATCGATGATAAAAGTTCACGTTAAGCTGATGGCCGCCTCTTATCTTGCATATATCACACATTTTCCGCCTTTTCCCCGCATCACCGCTTGACCTCAAGAAGTATAGTGACCTTATATGTCATGACCTCAAGCCCCGTCTCGGTATACCCAGTAGTTTACGAGAAAAATATATATATACAAATATTTTCCTCAATCCAACCCGCGCCGCCATCTTAACCCAAGGCCCCGCGGTCAGCCCACATTTAAATCCCCTTTGACCACGTTCATTACACTTCTCGCCGTTATCACCCATATCAAAACAAGCACAAGGCATTCCTCACCTCTTTAATCTGCATGGCGTGTCTTTACAGCGGCGGATAAATCCCACGGAATCACATAAAACAGACATGACTCGTAATGGCGTCTAAACGGAGCAAATCCACAGGGAGGAAGGGGATTAGGGGAAGGCCAGTCACGTGATCATAAGGGAATAACTTCGCCAACTTCCACGAAATAGCTCTCACATGTTTACCTTCCCATTTTTTCCATATTTGAGTGTCATTTCTATCGTTCTATGACCTTATTTCATCTCCAATACACGGCACAAACATCAGAGAAACATTTGTTATCACTGGAAGGCTAAATAACAAAGGAATAGGGTTGATTATTGACAGAATTATAGCAGACGTTATTTTCCCTCATTTCTTGCATCTATGGTCCGTGTGTCTGGTGTATTATTACCTTACAGGCAATATTAACCCTTATAAAGATCAGAGGTGGACAAATAACATCAAAATAAGGCAAATCAATAAGTTTTTTCTGGTGTGTGATGAGGTATCTTTTAAGGAGTTATTTCGCACGGAAAAACGACACTGCTGCTCTTGCTCTTGCTCTTTTTTAAGTCTGGGTCTTGACACATTGCGAACGAAACTGCAGAAAGTGTAAAATTCTATCACCCTTCAGGACGGGTTTACAATATGATATAATGAGCTTATATGTGGGAATAATGGCTTCAGGGAGTTCTTAATACACTTAGTCTCCCTTAAGTGAAGCATGGAGAGAGGGAGAGAGAGATAGAGGGAGGGAGGGAGGGAGGAAGGGGAATGATACTATATATTCAGTCTACGACTAACTCATTTTCTTCATCATTTTGAAGCTCTATTTTTCCATGAAATCTCCTGTTTCTTTTTGGTTCCCTTTATTTTATATAAACATTCATTTATTTTCATAATGCCCGTTGTGTTTCGTCTTCCATCGCCACTTGAGTTAATTTAGAGGCCGTTACGATGATAAAAGATAGTTAAGAAAAAAACATATTGGACGGCAATGGTTTTTAGAACGTTATTAATTCTTGGCCGGAGTGAGGAATAAAACACAAATAAATCTTCGTTATACAGGATTACATTACGTACAGTGAATTAAAGTGGGGTCTTTCCGGTTATACGAACTATCGACTTTTTATTTTTTTTTGCATTTTTCCAATGTATTTTTTTACGTAGAATCCGAAAATAACATTGGTTTTTTGGAGAAATGGATAGATAAAAAGTTATTCAACTTTAAAGTTATTTATTTCCTATGCATTACTGAAGAAATGCAAACTTTTATTTTTCCTTTCTTTTATCAAATGTAAGACATACATTCTTTGATGGTTAGGTTAGGTTAGTTTAGGTTAGGTTAGGTTAGGTTAGGTTAGGTTAGGTTAGGTTAGCTGATTTTTGACCTGAAAGAGAGGAAAAATGAAAGTTAGCATTTCTTCAGTATTACATAGGGAATAAATAACTTTAAAGTTGAATAACTTTTTACCTATTGGTTTCTCCAAAAAAATTGTCATTTAAGTTCTACGGAAAAAATACATTGAAAAATGTAAAATACCCAAAAATCGATAGTTCGTATAACCGAAAGATATATATATATATATATATATATATATATATATATATATATATATATATATATATATATATATATATATATATATATATATATATATATATATATATATATATATATATATATATATATATACATATAATACTTTAAATCTCTGAAACTAAGTACGCTAAATAAAAAAATGTTCTTCATATTATTGAAACCTTTAGATCCCATTTTACATATTAAGTTGTGCTTTTAATTATTTCCACTGCTCAAAATTATATTATCATTGTTTTTAGTCCTTTTTCAAGCTCTGAAATTGAGTACGCTTCTTAAAATCCAATTTACATATATTTTTAACCTTCATACGTTATTTTTCTTACGAATTTATGCTTCTAATAATTTCCACTGCTCAAAAATATATTATTATTAGTTTTTACTTCTTTTTTAGGCTCTGAAACTGATTACGCTACATAATAACCATATTTAATATTACACAATATATATATATATATATATATATATATATATATATATATATATATATATATAGATATATATATATATATATATATATATATATATAGATATATATATATATATATATATATATATATATATATGTATATATATATATATATATATATATATATATATATATATATATATATATATATATATATATATACAGTCTACGGCTAACTCTCCTTTTCTTCATCATTTTGAAGCTCCTTTTTTCCATGAAATCTCCTGTTTCTTTTTGGTTCCCTTTATTTTATATAAACATTCATTTATTTTCATACTGCCCGTTGTGTTTCGTCTTCCATCGCCACTTGAGTTAATTTAGAGGCCGTTACGATGATAAAAGATAGTTAAGAAAAAACATATTGGACGGTAATGGTTTTTAGAACCTTTTATAAGTTTCTCGGGTGTGATATGAGGCATGACAAAGGAAACGAGTGGGTGGGTGGGTGGTTCATGCGATCATCCATATAGATAATTTACATACACGAGTTGTTGGCTGAGGAATGGAAGATGTCAGCGTTGATAGGAGGAAGATGTGTTCAATAGGTAATTCCTACTTGGTCAGTCTTCAAGATGTGAACTGAGGGATAAAGAAAAGTGTAAGATAAATGGAAAAAGTCAAGATAGGAACAGCAATTAAGATAGATGGAGCATATAATGGCAAGACAACCTGAAGCAACCAGACCTAATATATCACCAAGGCCAGCTCGTTCGTTAGTCTCCTATGCTTCCTGGTGGTAAATCCTGCTATGCTAAGGTCCATTATGCCTGGCTGTTGCGTGCTGCAGTAAGGGCGTGACGGAGCATTGCGGGTGATGTGCATGCCGCCTGAGAGACCAGCAGGTGGTTTTCTCAGACACTTCAACGCTTTTCAAAGGGCAAATAAGAGTTTAATCGGGTTCTCATGAGTATTTTTTCGCCCTCACGGTACATAAGCCTTGTCAAACTATCACCAGGGTCATTAAACTACCATTGAAAGCCCCAGCACATCCACGAAAGCCTTGTCAAACGTGTGGGCTTGTGCGGTAACCTCATGCTTTGCAGTGGGCGAAAAGGAGATTAATTTAATCAACACTCAGATGATTGAGCTTTTGACATTATGATTTCCCAGAAAGTCAAAATATATGTTTCCCCATGTTTAAATAAAAGAGTAATTTAAAGGTCTCAGAAATCTGTTAGAGAGAGAGAGAGAGAGAGAGAGAGAGAGAGAGAGAGAGAGAGAGAGAGAGAGAGAGAGAGAGAGAAGCAACATCAGCACAGCACATCACGGGAACATTTTACGTCAGAATGTGTATATAGGATCGAGGAGGCTGAAACACTGAAGAAGAGGAAGAACATGTAGAAAAAGAAGAAGAGCGCAACATCCCAGAATTATATAGCACAGCACATACTTAACTTCAACTTAATATCAACTAGAGTAGAAATGCAACGTTTTGGAGTCTTCTGATTAATGTAAAATCACTTAGGTTTAAGGACAGACCACCAAGTCTGGACCATGGGGTCTGTGTGGTCTGATTTTCTATGTAAATCTATGTAAATCACGGGAACATTTTACGTCAGAATGTGCATGAAGGAGGAGGCTGAAACACTGAAGAAGAGGAAGAACATGTAGAAAAAGAAGACCACAACAGCTGAGAATTAATCAACATCTGCACAGCACATCACGGGAACATCTTATTACGTCAGAATGTGTATATAGGAGGAGGCTGACACACTGAAGAAGAGAAAGAACATGTAGAAAAAGAAGAGCACAACATCCGAGAATTAAGCAACAACAGCACAACTCACATCACGGGAACATCTTACTTCAGAATGTGTATATAGGAGGAGGTTGAAACACTGAAGAAGAGGAAGAACATGCAGAAAAAGAAGAGCGCAACATCCGAGAATTATAATTATATAAGCAACATCTGCACAGCACATCACGGGAACATTTTACGTTAGGATGTGTATATAGGAGGAGGCTGAAACACTGAAGAAGAGGAAGAACATGTAGAAAAAGAAGAGCACAACATCCGAGAATTAAGCAACATCAGCAGAACACATCACGGGAACATCTTACTTCAGAATGTGTGTATAGGAGGCCGAGACGCTGAAGAAGAAGAGGAAGAACATGTAGAAAAAAAAGATCGAGGGGCACAACATTTCTCTCCAGCACAGCACTTCACCGAGAGCATATCCCCAAAGGTCACATAAAAAGAAGAGGTCACATAACGAGAAGAGAAAGAGAAGAAGTAGCCAGACAGGAGAAAATAGGTCTCATAACAAGAGGAAGTGACCAGACAAGACCTCCACAGTTCACAGAAGGGGAAGGAGACAACACCGTACGCCTCCTCCACCCCAGAGAGAGACAAGAAGTGGCCAAACAGAAGAAAATAGATCACATAAGAAGAGGATCAAGACCAGTAGTGACCAAACAAGACTCCCACAGAAGACCAGTGACCAGACAAGACCGTACGCCCCCTCTGGTCGTCCACCCCAACAGCTCTACATGTCTTCGTATTCGCCACCCAGTGCAAGATTTTCCGCCATGTTATTATTCTTTTGATGTGAGGAGGAGTTCTGAGTGAAGGCCCAACCGAGGTCATGCGAGGAGGGGGCGTCATGGAGGAGCGGCGAGACTATGTGACCCTAACCTTGCCAGCAGTGCCCCAGCAGCCGCCCCCCCAGGCATCCCGCTCCTGGCGCAGGGTAAGAGTGCAGCGGATGATATGAGGTCACTTTACTGAGACTGACCTTTGACCCAAGACTTCCACCTATTCTAATATGACTAACCCCTATGCTAACTTGACCTGTCCCCCCAGCCGCTAAATCTAACCTAACCTGACTCCCAGCTCCTTACCTTTCCGAGACTAACCTTTGACCCAAGACTCCCACCTATGCTAATATGACTTAACATCTTTTCTAACTTGACCTGTACCCCCAGCTGCTAAATTTAACCTAACCTGAACCCCAGCTGCTAAATCTTACCTAACCTAAACCCCAGCCACTAAATCTTACCTAACCTAAACCCCAGCCGCTAAATCTATCCTAACCTGAACCCCAGCTGCTAAATCTAACCTAACCTGAACCCCAGCCCATAACTCTAACCTAGCCTGAACCCCAGCCACTAAATCTTACCTAACCTAAACCCCAGCTGCTAAATCTATCCTAACCTGAACCCCAGCTGCTAAATCCAACCTAACCTGAACCCCAGCCCATAAATCTAACCTAACCTGAACCCCAGCCACTAAATCTAACCTAACCTGAACCCAAGCCACTAAATCTAACCTAACCTGAACCCCACCCACTAAATCTAACCTAACCTGAACCCCACCCACTCAATCTAACCTTACCTGAACCCCAGCCCATAAATCTAACCTAACCTGAACCCCAGCCCCTAAATCTTACCTAGACTGAGCCCCAGCTCATTGATCTAACCTAACCCGAACCCCAGTCCTAAATCTAACCAAACCTGAATCCCAGCCCCTAAATCTAACCTAACTTGAACCTCACCCCCTAAATCTAACCTAGCCTGAACCCCAGCTCATAAATCTAACCTAACCTCAACCCCAGCCCAAAATCTAACCAAACCTGAACCCCAGCCCCTAAATCTAAACTAACCTGAACCCCAGCCCCTAAATCTAACCTAACCTGAACCCCAGCCCCTAAATCTAACCTAACCTGAACCCCAGCCTCTAAATCTAGCCTAACCTGAACCCCAGCCCCTAAATCTAACCAAACCTCAACCCCAGCCCCTAAATCTAACCTAACCTTAACCCCAGCCCCTAAATTTAAACCAGCCTGTCCAGCCGACAAAAAGGGGTTGGGCTAGAAGTGGCCTGTGTTTGTATGGGGGTGTTTTCCACCCGGCCAGGCCTGTTGCGGCGGCCAGATTGAAAACAGTCGGCGCTTGAAAATTCCGTCCTGCACTGCCTGCCGCCTGCGTTTGTGTGTGGGTAAGGCATGGCCCGCCGCTACAGTCGTGTTGACAACATCACTGCAACAATGATGTCTGATGTTTGGGTGTATAAAAAATTTGGTTCTGAGCTTATAGAACTTTATAAAGGATTTTTATACTGTATAATGCACACAAAGCAATCTCTAGCGAGTCATTGTTGCAGAGTGGACCCATGTCGTCAGCACGGTGGTCGAATGTGTATATTTTCATGAGGCGGCCTGTGTGTGTGTGTGTGTGTGTGTGTGGGCCTCAACGACTCGCCCCTTTCGTTGGCTGGACAGGCCGGGCATACGTGTGTGTGGCTGGCTTAAAACCTCAACCCACAGCCCCTAAATCTAGCCTAACCTAACCTGCATCCCCAAAGTCTTGCTTAACCTGACCCCCAGCCCGTAAATCTAACCTTACCTGACTCTAAATTATCCTTTTTTGGTCTTCTCTGTATGGTAAGTTACTAAATCTTTAGATCAAATGGATAGTTTTATTGTACTGATTTTTATTATTATTATTATTATTATTATTATTATTGAGTATACCCGGCCAATACTAGAACCACAGTTGCCACCCTCGCTGTATGGAGGTTGAAAGGCGAGAGGCTCACCCTGCTTTTAAACCTGCCTTTCTTTGGTAATTACTGTTATTATTATTATTATTATTATTATTATTATTTATTATTATTAATTATTATTAATTATTATTGCTATTTTTATTATTATTATTATTATTATTCTTAGAGGCAAATCAGGTAGAAAGGGGGAGTGTGGACACTATACGCTGTCTGTTCAGCAGCCCCAAAACACCTGAGATGCTGAGAAAGAGAAAATGAAAGTGAAAGTGATGAGAGAAGGAGGAAAATGAAGAGATAATATAGAAGGTGCAGGGTAAGAAATAATGAGGGCAGTGTGTCACCCTTGGCTTGGGCTCATGGATTTTCACTCACTTCATGCTCAAGGGCATTAGAAAAACTGCAATAAGTGAAAATATCCCTCAGTGGTGTTCATTACAGGCTCAAGGGCCAATGTGATAGAGATGAGTGGTATGTACTGAGGCCACATTCAGTGATATCACATATAGGCCTATGCCCACAACTTAACATAACTTGTACCTTCCTCAGAGATGGAAGCAGTTGCCACGCTTACAGAGGGTGGTGGTGGTGATGGTGGGCATTGGGATGTTGGCTGGAATTGCCCTGCTGTTAACTTCCTACTGGCCAGCTGCCTCCCCTGCCCCTGCCCCCCAGCCTTCCCATCTGTCCGACAAGCTGGTAAGTATCTGGCACATCTTCGAGAGCTTCACTTGGGGCAGGTTGTAAGATCTGCAGATGACAAAATCTTTTCAACCCATAGATGGCAGTGGAACTATATAGAGACAGTCCAAAATTCAGTCAATCAATTTTGTATGGCAGCAATATAACAACACTTCCAGACTGCAGTAGAATCTATATATAGATGATAGTTAAAACATCCATTATGCTGCGAAACTATATTTATGCTACAGTCCTAAGGTCGGCAGTGACTATTTATAGACGATTCATTTTGGTGGGAGCTACTCTTCAAATACTGCCGCCATCTAAGGGCTTAAGTGACAGGAAACCTTACCAATTTGGATCAAGGAGCTACACTGGAGTGAGTCTGAGAGATGTAAGTGGAGAAGCTTTAGGCTTGGACTTGGTGGTGAGGTTCTCATGCGAGCAAACTGGACGTGTTATTTCAATGGTATTTATTGATTTGGGACTGGTAGGACTTTTTTTTTTTTTTTGTGTGTGTGTGTGTGAAGGGGGGGCAGCTTTATAAGGGAATCATTGAAAAGAAATGTGCTAAATTGAGGGTCTTGTGTAGCAGCTGTTTTCTTCACCTTTTTTTGCCCCTTTAAAGTAGCCTCATCCTCACACTTTCACACCCTCTAAGTTTATGAAGGATTACAGAATTAAGGCTCAGCAAAGGCCTAACTCATTATTTTTTCCTTCTTCTAATCCTGCTTCTTCATATTCGTCAGAGTAGTAAGTTGTTTTCTACATTATTTTCCTTTTGTCATCTCTCACTCTTCATATTCAATTGCCAGAGCACTAAGTTGTTTTCTGTAATTTTTCCTTCTTATATATTTTTTACTCCCTTTATTCCTTCTCCTGCATATTCAGTTGCCAGATTCTTTCCTTTTTCTTTATATTTTCCTCCCTTTATTCCTACATATTCACTTGCCAGATTCTTTCCTTTTTGTTGCCAGTTGCTAGAGCAGTAAGTTGTTGTATATATCTTTCTTTTTCCCCAGGACACCAAAATCACTACATCTCATATGATGCCACAACCTGAACCTCTACAAGACAAGTGAGTGACACATTTTTTGTGTGTGTTTGTGTCATTTTATTGTGTTTTCTTGTGTATATTAGTGTGTGTATACCTAATTGAACTGGTATACAGGATATGATTTAATCTCAAGTTGACATGTCCCCCTGGCAACTTTTATCTAATGTAGACCTTAAATGTGTCCATGATGGAGTTGATAACCTGAAATCTCAGGTGAAAAATGCATGACAGTGGCTCACAACACACAACAATTATATACTGTGTTTACTTATTGAGGATATGCATGATTTTTCTAAGTACGTTTTTTCAATCTGTGACCCTTCTAGGCCTACCCCTGCCACATATCTGCCTGTGTATAAATCTGGGATGAACCCATCTCAAAACCACAGGCTGCCACATGACTGATTCATGCTGTCTTGTCGGTGATGCACAAAACGCATCTTGAGGTACATTCCCAACATACCCGATAACAACAACAGTTTGCCTGTGTAGTCGGTCCATTTGTGCCGCAGTTTCGGGACAGACTCATTTCAGCTCACAGTCAATCTTTACTGAGGCAGCCAATAATGAATCAAACTTTTCAGTATAGAGAATTTAGAGCGATGGCAGGACTGAGTTGCAGGTATATTCATCCTCCCCTGACTGTTGTTGTTGCCTTGCAGGGTGGAGCCGGTGCTGGAGGACACTGACATCAAGCCGGTGGGTGAACATGACGGCCACGACCAGATAGCGCCACCCCCAGGACTGCCACAGAAGAGTACGTGAGCAATAGTAGATGTAGTAGGAGATGAAGAGTTGAAGTAACCAATGAAATAGCTCAGCCAACATTGACCCATGCCTCTGGAGCTAGCCAGGGAATATATCTCAGCATGTAAGGATGTATGTAAGAGCATGTGGTGCAACAAGGTGGGAGGGTATGAGTGTGAGTGTGTATGAGGGTACGAGGTGTGCAGAATGTGTGGTATGGGTGGAGAGTGTTAGGGAGAGAGAACAGTTAATCAGAGCCAACTAGATAGACACTGGAGGTCTGTAATAGTACCAGGGCTATGAGGAAGTGTACCGAATGGGGCCTATAGGAACTTTGGACAAAAAACATAGCTGACAAGGTTATGAGAGGGACATGGAGAGGAGTGGGTACATGTCGGAGAGATCAGCATTTCTTTCTATCCGTACATTTCATCCTTGCATCCTCTGGTCCTCTCGAGTTGTTCCCTTCCCTCAATACTATATAATCCCTCTCTCTCACATCTTGGATCCACATATGCCTCTGTCCATACACTTCATCCTTGCATCCTCTGATCCTCTTGAGTTGTTCCCTTCCCTCAATACTATATAATTCCTCTCTCTCACATCTTGGATCCACATATGCCTCTGTCCATACACTTCATCCTTTCATCCTCTGGTCCTCCTGTGTTGTTCCCTTCTTTCAATACTAAATGATGCCTCCCTCTCACATTTTAGCCTTTGCTTGGCAGGGTCAGCACGCCAGGAGGCTGTGGTGGGGGCCATGAAGCACGCCTGGAAGGGCTACAAGACCTATGCCTGGGGCCACGACCACCTGCGGCCCATCTCACGCACCCGCAGTGACTGGCTGCGGCTCGGCCTCACTCTGGTGGATGCCCTTGACACGCTGTGGATCATGGACCTGCGGGAAGGTGAGTTCCTGAAAACTTTTCTTGACTGACCTTTTTTTTCCTTTATTTATTTATTTATTTATTTATTTATTTATTTATTTTTTTACTGTTAAGGAGGCAACTCAAAGGTAAAAATAAATGAAGAAAACAAAGCCTGTGAGGCACACCTTTATTTTCAAAGCTGTCTTAAAAAGAAGAAAAATAAAGTTTCCATTACTTTGTGTGTTGAACATCATCATCATCTCTTTCTTATTACCTATTTATTGTCCATTATCATTCACATAGTCAACCATAATATAATCCATAAAGTCCATAGTAAGATAACTTGTTGGTGGCACAATGTCTCTTTGGCCATGGTGGTTCCGGCAAACTTGTGACTCCAATAACCTTGATCCTGGCACCCCTGTAAACACACATCTCCCTGACCACAGAGTTCAGTGAGGCCCGTGAGTGGGTGGCAACGCAGCTTAACTTCAACCTCAACCAGGACGTGAACCTCTTTGAGACAACCATCAGAGTGTTGGGCGGCCTGCTCTCCACCTACCACCTCACCAAGGAGCAGCTCTTCCTGGACAAGGCTGTGAGTTACATAAGTATACAAGGTGATTTACAAGAGGTCAGCCAGCCAGCCCATACATAGCAGGTCCTGAAAACCAGTTATTCACCATCTGCTCTCCTCATCCATAAATCTTTCTAACTCATTTATAACTTTATATGCAAAGATACAAAGAGATTTTCAAGAGGACAGCCATTCAGCCTCCACTTGGCACTTTCTGAAAACCAGTTACTCACCATTTGCCCTCCCCATCCACAAATCTATCTTTCATGTATAACTTTTATATATAACTTTGATTTTGCATGCCACTCAAACACTTAACCAGTTATTCACCATCTGCCCTCCCCATCCATAAATCTATCTTACTTTCATGTATAACTTTCATAGCTATATAATTTTATTTTTGCATGCCACTCAAACACTGACTTGGGAGCCCTTATTAAAACTCTTGTAATGAGTCTGAAGGTATTCCTGGAGAGTAACAGATTTCTTGGTGAACCTGCAGGTTGACCTTGGGGAGAGACTGGTATCAGGCTTCAACAGTGGCTCTGGGGTTCCCTTTGCTGACGTGAACCTCTACTCTCGCCGCGCCTCCAAGCCAAAGTGGGGCCCAGACTCCTCCACCTCAGAGGTCACCACCATACAGCTGGAGTTCCGAGACCTCTCCCGAGTCACCGGCAACCCAATCTTTGAGGTAATTTGAATCTATTTATTTATTTTTATTTTCCCATGTGATATTATTGTCCTGCTTCAGCCAAGGTTATAGTTCTGACTCTCCGTCTTGCTCTCTGAATAGTGTTAGTGTACTCCATTGTTTTTTAGCAAACAATTAATTTCATTTTCCTGCTTAGCTCTGGCTGATATTTGTGTATTCTAGCCTGCTCTTAAAAAGGTCTTAAGTTTGTCTCTCCACTTGGTTATCTGTCTGGTTCTATCATAGTTTTTAATGCTCTAGCAGAGGTTCTTATTTCATCTCTCGACTTTGCTCTCTGGCAATGGCTCTAATTTCATATTTCCACCTTGTTCTCAGTCTGATGTTAGTGTAGTTCATCCTGCCTTGGCTAATGTCCTGATTTCATCTCTCCACCTAATTCTGTCTGAATCAAGTATATTCAGTCTTGCCCAGCAAAGGTTTTAACTTAATATTTCCACTTAGTTTACTGTCTGCCGTGACTACTTCAATTCCCGGGTGGCCACGCTGTTAATAAGTCAAATTAACTTAAATGAAGTTATTTACTGTAAAGCATAACTTAAAGCTGAAATACCTTTGGCAGGAGAAGGCCAGCTTCGTGAGTGAACACATCCACAAGCTGCCCAAGACGGAGGGTCTGGTGCCCATCTTCATCAACGCTCAGACTGGCCAGTGGCGCTCACACTCCACCATCACTCTTGGGGCGCGTGGCGACTCATATTATGAGTACCTCCTCAAGCAGTGGGTTCAGACTGGCCGCACTGTGGACTAGTGAGTATGTGTGTGTGTGTGTGTGTGATCATATTCTTTGAATTTGAGCCCACATTTTCAAATAAAAGATCTCATTTCTGAGAAAGAATACTTTACCCTTTCCATCCGTGACACAGATGTCGGCATCACAGTATGGAAAGGGTCAAGGGGAAATGGAAGAGGATTAATCCTCTTCTAAACCACTCAATTCTCCTCTAAATTCCTCTTAAACCTCTTCCATCTCCTCTTAAGAGGTTTAGAAGAGGATTACGAGGAAATGGAAAAGGATAATATTACGAGGTTTAGAAGAGGACTAACCCTTTCCATACGGTGACGCCGTCAGATGCTGATGTCGGCGTCGCCGGAGTGAAGGGGTTAAATTTATTAAGTACTCAACTGTGACAACTTTAGATTACAGTTTAGTTTTGTTAAGGTTGTCTCGAACACATGACAGAGCAGCTGTCAGGCAGAGCTTTCTTGCTTTGCATGTCTTCAGTCCTGTATGGAGGTTACACCACCCACCTGCCCCTTACATGCTGGAGTATAGGCCCCACCACTACCTCTACTACAGTTCCACATTATTGTATTTACCAATTCCTGTGTTCCCCACCTGCCACAGCCTGCGCATGGACTACAATGAGAGTGTGTCAGGCATGGAGAAGCTGCTGGCAGCTCGCACTCAGCCTTCTCAGCTTCTCTTTTTTGGCGAGCTTCATGGCAGCACCAAAAACTTTGTCAACAAGATGGACGAGCTCACCTGCTACCTCCCGGGCACGCTGGCCCTGGGCGTGCACTATGGCATGCCCCACCACCACCTCCACCTGGCCCAGGAGCTCATGTACACCTGCGTCCAGACTTGGCTCAGGCAGCCCACACGCCTGGCTGCGGAGATCACCTATTTCAATACACAGGTGAGGTATATATGTTTAGCACAAGACAGGTGCCAAAGAAACTCAGGTTAAATGGAATTCACTCTAATTGGAGGTGTTATTGCAGCAGGATTGATTGATTTGGGACTGGTGGGCCTGTTTTTTTTTTTTTTTTGTTGGCGTCAGCTCAAGGGCAAAATTACCCTGTCCGGTGCGATTGGCACGGATTTGGCTTTCACTGGTAACCTGGTAACATATACTACCAGGTCTTTCTCTGCCTCTGTGGTGGATAGTGGAGTGTTTCCCATGTGGTATTGGTATGCTAGATATTGCCTCCCAAGGTGCATGACTTTACATTTTTCTTCATTGAATTGTAGCAGCAACTTTTTGTTCCATTCCTGTTGTTTGGTGATGTCTTCTTGTTGGAAATTTGCAGTCAAGGGGTTAAAGGGCTACAAAATATACTACTAGAGGGCTTCATGGAGCTCCAGAAAACTTACAGCAAAGTTATTGAAGAAGGTTGAAGAATATTTTAAGTTTCTATGTATGGAGGCATTACTGATGACACACAGAGTACCTGCAAGAGTTGGCTGCCTCAAGAAAGCTTCAGACTGGGACTGCTAAGAGGCTAAAGATGTGCATGATTTTGACAGCACAATGCCCTTATAAATAGAGTGAAGGTTGATGTGAAAAGTAGTGTTGATATTGGCACAAGCAGGAAATTAGTACCAACAAAACAGAATATGAGTTTCAAGACACCTCTCCTCCCAAAATGGACCTCTCGTCTGGCTACTCATCTAAACTCATTTTTTATAGGGGTGGTGATGTGTGGACTTTTTTTCTCGGTTATTTTTTGCCCTTGAGCTGCTTCCTTTACTGTAAAAATCAAAACGAAATCAAGACACCTCCCGAAATGGACCTCTCCTTTTGTCCACTCATCTATGTTCATTTTTATAGGGGCGGGGATATGTGGATTTTTTTTCTGGTAATTTCTTTGCCCTTGAGCTGCTTCCTTTACTGTAAAAAAACAAAAAACAAAACACGGAACACCAGGTTAATTAGTGTCTTGATGTGTCTGGTCACTGCCCACAGCCCAACAACATCGGAGGGGAAGACTTTTATGTCAAGAACAACGACGCCCACTACCTGCTTCGACCCGAAACCATTGAGTCCCTGTGGTACCTCTATCATCTGACGGGCAACACCACATACCAGGACTGGGGCTGGCAGATGTTCCAGGTGGGTGCAAGGACAAGGTGCTGCCAGGTTGGGGGGAGGGGGGGGGGGGGCTAAATAAGCTGATGGCAGGCAGTTGCTAGACATAATGATCACAGGTGGGTGCATATGAGGTGTATAGTGTATGTAACCTGCCTTGGTTCATAGCATGACCTGTCATTTTTCTAGTTTAACCCGTCTGCTGTGATTGGCACGGATTTGGCTTTCACTGGTAGCCTGATAATATATAGTCCCGGTCTTTCTCTGCCTCTGTGGTGGATAGTGGAGTGTTGCCCATGTGGTATTGGTATGCTGGATATCCCCTCCCAAGGTGCATGACTTTACATTTTTCTTCATTGAATTTTACCACCCACGTATTGTTCCATCTCTGTAGCTTGGTGAGGTCTTCTTATAGGAAATCTGCAGTAAAGGGGTTCAGAGGTTTTCTAAATTATCTGAACTCTGCTCTTGTCTGGATCTTAAGTCTCATTCTGCAACTTTCAGGGCATCGAGAAGCACTGCAAGGTGGAGAACGGCTACACGTCCATTGGGAACGTCCGCAGCGCCACCGACACCAAACCCAAGGACAAGATGGAGTCATTCTTCCTGGGCGAGACCCTCAAATACCTGTACCTGCTCTTCATGGAGGACCAGACGGCATTCAGTTTGGACAAGTGGGTGTTCAACAGTGAGGCGCACCCACTCCCCATCTACTCCCACTAGCACCGGGTGGCCCACTGACACCCTTGAATTTGAGTCCTCATCAGCAGAACACACACACCAGGCAGGACTCCTTTATTTATTTTTTACTAGTGTTCTGATATTTTAGATTGACTCAGTTGGTCAGGATTCTTGATGGCCAGCCAGTCCCCTCCTGGAGAGAGCTTTGGAGCTTGTTAGTTGAGGCTATAGAGCTATGGCACTGGTACACTGTCCTCGGCTTAAAGTAAGTGTGCCAGTGGTTAATGCTCTAGAGCAGTGCTTCCCAAACTTTTTTACATGATGTCCCTTATTGATTTCTAAGAAATCCTCACCCTCCCCATCCTTTGTTTTTTATATATATATATATATATATATATATATATATATATATATATATATATATATATATATATATATATATATATATATATATATATATATATATATATATATACAGTAAACCCTCGATATAACGGACTAATTGGGAGGGAACTTAGTCCGTTAATGCCGAAAGTCCATTATAAACGCCGAAAATTTAAGAAAAAAACATGAAACAATACTGACGAACTTAATAAACGTTGGTATATATATTTTTTTATTGTGTAAGTTGTGTGCATGTTGTTTGTATAGCCGCATACCACACTTGGCAATGGACTGTGAGGCAGTGAGGCTGCCAGGTTGGCAGTGGAGCCCTGTGGGGGGCCATGTTGTTACGGGAATGGGTAAAATTTTACAAGTGCTCCAATCTCGCAGTGGCAAACAAACCTTTTTTTTTTAAGTAGTTTTCAGGGTGTTATGAAATAATATATATATTTTTTTTTTACGTTGTTGCCTATTGCGCCGGTAGGCATCTTCCCGGTGGGGCCTGATGGTCGGCCCAAGGCTTCTTCCAGGTGGGGCCTGATGGTCGGCCCAGCCCGTTCTGGCGCAGGCGAGTGTTTTATAGTGGCGCCATCTTGCATTGGCTCATGCTGCCCCCCCGGAACTCGTTCTTGATTCGCTTGGACGGCTTCCTCTAGAGTCCGGGTTGATGGGTGGGCTTCAGGACAGCATGTGGGTAGTTTTAAGCCACTCGGCGGTGACTGAAAAATCCGAGTGGTAGCGTGGGGATTCGAACCCGCGTCGTCCATCACGCGGTGAATGTGAGCCCAGTACGCTACCACCTACGCCACCGCCTACCATACTGTTTCTGTCACAGATCATTAAATGATTGACTTTTCATTGACTTTTGTATACCCGCTGCAGCCCACAGCTGCAGCCGCAAAATAACTCAGAGTTATTATTGCTTACAGTTTCTATATTTCATTCACTGCTCACAAAGATCACAAGTGGACAAACTAGAACAAAACCTGCCAAATTAATGTTTTTCCTGCTGTGTATTCCACCAGTGTGCATGCGTGGTGGACAGCAGAGTGGCTTATTTTTGCGAGGAGGTGTTTCTTGCAACACCAGCTGACGAATTGGACCATGCACGCTGCCGCCATGTCCTGTCCCGCGCTGCATATTTCCGTGCCCCACACCGAGTGCTGAATAAATTTACTAACCAAACATAACTTAACCGAACCTACCTAACGGGGTTTAACCCCTCGACCCCCTTAACCCTTAGATTACGGCGATCGTAAATATAAGTGCGCTACCACGCGCCCCATCCTTACAGAGATCATATATAAAATCATCACACTCTACGCTCCCTATGTTTCAAATATACCGCCAGTTCTTGACTCAGAAGAATGGTGGAGGCATCTGGCATCTGTACACACTCTCATTTGTCTCCAGTGCGTGGTCTACCGAAGGCCACAGATCATTTTCCACTCTTGTTCGGAATACATCTGGCATGTCTCGTGACGCGTCAAGCAGTTCCTCTGCTCCGGGCGGAAGTAGAACGCAGGTGAATCAAAGTGACAGTGACTCTGATGACTGCTATGGTAGTGACATTGACAGAGGAGGGAGGGGTAAGTAGGTAGAGAGAGAGAGAAAAAGAGAGAGTAAGAGCGAGTGGGGTGCTTCCATGCGACGCGTCACGGCCACAAAAAAATGCGCAATATTTTCGGTTGTAATAACTTATTTATTATTATTAGGAGAGAAGTTTTATTACACCACCACATATACTACATGAATATACAATTATTGCAAAGAAGAAAGACACCATTTCCACTTCTTTTATATGTCTAAATTTTCCCTGTGCACAGTATCCTGAGAAATATATTGCCACCCGTACTCTAAGGGTTAAGCTGTGTCAATACCGACACTCACAAACACTTGGCTATTTTCCATTAAATTTACATCCTGGATTGATGCATGAGACTTTCTTGTGGTATAAATACGTTCTTCATTTGTATGTAAGCCATGAGGAGGAAAATATTTCATCAGGTGGGCTGAAAAACGATAATGGGAGGACGGGGCAGCAGATAAAGGGAGGAGGGCAAGGTGGCTAGCAGACGCTGTTGTAATTGCCAGAAGCGGGTGGTTCAGAAACTATACTTGGTCAGTCCATGTGGATTTCTAACCGTCTGACCTTGTCCGTTATATCCGAAATCCGTTATATATATATATATATATATATATATATATATATATATATATATATATATATATATATATATATATATATATATATATATATATATATATCTATATATATATATATATATATACACACACACACAGAAGCCCCCCGCCCTTAGCGGGTATTTGGTTCCGTGAGATTCCCATGATCCGCGAATCCACCTTTGACAGGACTATAATCAAATAGAGAAAATAGGGTTTTGTTCTACCATCTCGATCGAATAGAAAAAAAAATGTATTTCTAAGCATTGTTATATAGTTTTATACACATAAATCACAAATTAACCCGGTAGCAGCGGGGATCATGTTTCTTAATGGTCCCCCCAAGCAAGAAAAATGAGAAAAAAATCACCCCTCACACAAACCACCTCATAATATATATCAAAGCATTTGTGATCATATTATGTATAATTTATTTTGGGGGGTTTAAATCATGGCACAAATTTGGCCCGTCGCTGCTACACGGTAAAGCCACAAATTTGGCCTGTCGCTGCCACTGAGTTAAATATGGACTGTAATAATTTAACGCTCACTCTGTGGTTGGTTGTGGTGAGTGTGAGTGCGTAGGCGGTGGTGGTTGGTGGGCGAGTGGTGTTTTTGTGGTAGTTATTGGTTGGAAACTACGAAAAAATGCAATGCGATGAGTACGATAGTTTGACAACACTGCACACCAGAGTTTACCAACTTCCACCCAGCCATCAAGTATTAGTGAATTCTCGTCTCTCCCCTTTTGTGTTAACATTCATATGTATATCCATATACATCCAGTATATTATTAATTAATTTGAATGTTTACTGGGCCCTTGGAAGGTCTATTTGTTGCTGTTCCCGGCGGTATGCACGTACAAACTTTATACCTGTTACCCCTCTGCCAGTCTCTGCCATGTTTGTTTACTCCTCAAAGCAGTAGCCTCTAGTCTCTAAGAAGGACCAGATCTGGCAGGTCCCAGTAAGTATCAAGGATTTTAAATGTATAATATTGGGATTTAGGGCCATTTTCAGTCACTTTTCTTTGTTTTGATCATTACCAATGAGCGGCGATCACCGCTACACCATTTCCACGTGAAACTGGCCGATGGGGTGGTGGCGGCTGTGGAGTTAGCCCTGCCCTGCACCTTGCCACACACACTCAACACCTCTTGTTTCCTCTGCAGCCATCACTACCCCATAGGCCATTTTCACGTGGAAATACTGTAGCAGTGATCGTCGCTCATAGGTAACGATCAAAACAAACAAAAGTGATTGTGAAAGCGGCACTTAGTAAGGATCAGACCGCGTATACATGAGTTTTCATCCGCGTTCGGCAGGGGTTGTCACAATTACCCTACCCGCATATAAGCGAATCCATGAACGGTGAGGCCACAAACGGCAGGGGGCGTCTGTATGTATAAGATATATATGTATATATATATATATATATATATATATATAGATATATATCTATCTATATATATATATATATATATATATATATACATATATATTCTCTCTCTCTCTCTCTCTCTCTCTCTCTCTTTATATATATATATATATATATATATATATATATATATATATATATATATATATATATATATATATATATATATATATACATACATACATACATACATACATACATACATACATACATATACAATACCCTCTCGAGTTTCGCGCTTGCTTCATTCCGAAGGTATGGCGCTAAACTTGAGGATCACGAAACTCGAGGTATTGAAATCCATGTAAAAGCGCTTACTGGTTCCGACCCGTGGAAACTAATGACATTTTTTAATTTTTTTTTATTATACTTTACTTCTTGTTATCACAATTTTTTCGACTTTACTTCCTTGTTATCTCAAAATACATACCTTGGTAATAGGCAAAAAAATTGGAAGTGAGAACAGGCCATTTTTAAGCTGCAGTTGAAGGCAGCTGCCTTACTATTGGCTGGCAGTTCTGAAATTCTGAATACACGCTTGTGATCCACGTGATATCATGTGCTAAAATAAGGGCAGTCGCTCGTGGTCACCCGTGGGACAGTTGGACAAACCTATATTTTTCTGGTAGTTTTCTGTGTGTTATGAAATAATATGCTAACTCTTTCTGTTATAAATCATTAAATCACTCATATCATTATTGACTTTTCAATGCCTATTGAACGTAAACCACTGCCGCCGCCGTAAAATAGCTTGCAGAGAGGTTCAACTTGCTTACTGTTTCAATATTTTCCTCACCGCTCACAAAGACCACAAGCGGACAAACTAGAACAAAACCAGGCAAATTAATACTTTTAATGCTGTGTATTCCCACAGCGCACATGCGTGATGGACAGCAGAATTACTAATTTCATCGGGGAAATATTTCTCGCAACACCGGCCAGTATAGTGGACCTTCTTCTTTTGACCAGTAATGCTTTGTATCGCTTCTTAGGTCCAACTTCTCCATACTTTTATACTTCACAACATGCACTTAGGGCCGCTTTCACAGTCATTTTGTTTGTTTTGGTCGTTACCAATGGCGGCGATCGCTGCTATAGTATTTCCACGTGAAATTGGGCGATGGGGTAGTGGCGGCTGCGGGGTTAACCAAACCCCGCATTTACCACACACACTCAACATCTCTCGCTTCGTGTGCAGCTGCCACTACCCCATCGGCCAGTTTCACGTGAAATACTAAGCGACGTCACAACATTGCCAGATTGTCGTACTCAGCCGATTATATTTCCCGACATTTTACCCCTAAACTGTCTTCTGGGGTTCAATAACAAAACTCATTTATAGTTATCGTTAAAAGAGTTAGAACCTGAAGTTTCCTGGCAATAGTTAGGTGTTAGAAACCAATAAATACTATGCTCCGAGTACAACAATCTGGCAACGGTGAGCGGCGATCGCCGCCATTGGTAATGATCAAAACAAACAAAGTGACTGTAAAAGCGGCCCTAAGTTACTTAACAGTGCACACTTATACACTTCACCCAGAACTCAGGTGTTTTTCTGTCCTTTTCTTTCCTTGATTTTGCTTTTCTATGCCCTTTTGCTATTTTTCACTATTACTTTTCACAGTCGCTGCCATGCATTACAGGTCAAAAGAAGAAGAAGAAGAAGAAGAAGAAGAGGAAAACAACACTGGGAGATCTACAATTTTCATAGACTTAAGAAAAAGTTTTCTGGACTGTAGTTCCACAGCACGGGGTGTTCTCTTATCTTGTTAATCAAGTAGTGAGCAAAGCAGCTCTGCCAGTCCAATATACGAGTCTATTGATGGGCCATCTTCCAGCCAGTCCAATATACAAGTCTATTGGTGGGCCATCTTCCACTGCTCCTCACTCCTCAGCCACTGCCATCGTCTGTTTGTTAACGTGCAGCCGTTCGATACCCACATACCCACGCTCGTGCTCACAACCGTTTTCCATTCATAAGGACAACCAACAACTCGCTCCCGGTTGGGCATACTGGCAACCGCGGTTGCCCATAGCCCCAATGGTTGGACACTGCCTTTTAAGGCAGCATGCATGACGCCGACAGTTGGTAGACGTGACCCGTACATTTCAGAGCAACGCGAAACTCATGGCGGTAATGCGCGAAACTCGTGATGGTAAGAATTTAGGACTAAGCGCTAAACTCGAGGATCACGAAACTCGTATAGCGCGAAACTCAAGAGGGTACTGCATATATATATATATATATATATATATATATATATATATATATATATATATATATATATATATATATATATATATATATATATAACTCGTGTGAGGATGATTCAAACAGTGTTACTCCCTCATGTGTGTGTGTGAATGTGTGTGTGTGTGTGTGTGTGTGTGTGTGTGTGTGTGTGCAAAACTGCAATTTTTGGCTGATGGAATCATGCCCCCCCTTCTCCCCCCCTGTATCCAGCTCACACCCCCTAGGAGGTAGCTCCCCCCAGTTTGGGAACCACTGCTCTAGAGAGTCTCACTAGAGTCTGGGTTGATGAGTGGTCAACAGGACAGCATGTGGGTCATCTTAGGCCCCTCAGTGATGACTTCCAATCCAGTATGGAGGTTGAGGCAGGGTCACTCTTACTTAGATGTGTTTTGACTGCACATTAATTATTCTGAAAATTAGAATGTATTTATTATTTTGTATTATTTTGTGTGCACCTTAATTATTTTGAGGGCCTGGTGTCCTGTCACACTTTTTACAGCCAGTAAGTTTTCTGGTGGTGCTTATCATGTGCAGGAGCTGACTGACACAAGCATGACAGATCCCCACTGTCATCAGAACACAGGGACTGATAGATAACAAAGGTTGCATATATGAAGGGCTGCCAGTGTGCATCAGTTCCTAGTCTTGGTAGCCATAAACAGGAATGCAACAATTTCCTCTCCTCACACACTTTGTTTTCTTGTGTTTATTAAACCTTTGTGTGAAACCAAGAATATAGTATCAAGTTAGGGTTCAAATGAGGTAAAGATTTGATACTTGTGATATTCTACACTTAAGTGAACCACTTTTATGGGTCATGGTCACATCCGACACATTGATTTTCTCGGTTGTTTGGCACAAGAATGCCAGGAAGAAAATAACTGAAGGTGAAGTGTGTGGTATGTAACGAAGGCAGGACACTGTTTAGAAGCTGTGGCTGTTTCTTTATTGACTTGTGATTTTGTTTGGTGCAAGAATGCCATGAAAATAACTGAAGGAGAAGTGTGTGGAACGTAACGAAGGCGGGAAGCGGTGTAGAAGCCGTGGCTGTTTTTTATTTATTCAGGATTCCGTTCATTTTCACTGCCATTCCAGTCGCTTCTCGCTCGCCTTCGCCTCCTCGCTCTTCTCTTCCCAAGCCAAGCAGGTTACCCATTTATCTGATTCATTTGATCAGTGTATATTTTTAGCGCATAGAAGCACCATGTACTTCCTTTACTACCCACACATTCCAAATACCAAATCATCATCATCATCATTACCATTACTAGTCGAGGGCAAAGGCCTTTCCTAACATCCTCCAACTCTCTGTAGGATGCTGGTGTACTTCATCTTTCTCTGGCAGTCTCCATTTTTATATATCCTCTTCCCTCCTCTTCCCAGGCAGTCAACATTGGATAAAGTGTTCATATTCTGTATTTGTATCTCAGTGCATTCAAACAGTATTTGCATGCATTTGTGTTCATATTTGTATACTTAACTTGGAGAGGAGCATTGCAACAAGACTTGGAGGTGTCAGAAATAAAGGAGAGATTAACACTGCCTCGAGCAAAACGGTGAAGGATCATCACAAGTCCGACAATAAGAATGGGAGAAGATGTACAATAAGTGAAGAGGGAGATGATTAACCCTCTCGTGCACGATGACGCGTTTCACGTCATCAAAGGGTAAAAGGTCCTGGCGCACGATGACGCGAAACGCGTCATGAAAGTTGAAGAAATTGATTAAAAAATTAAGTTTTCGGTGAAAGTGCGTCAAATTTGGGAGCGTCATTTGTTAGGATAAGTTTCTTAATGGTAACATATGGCAACCTTTCTAAGGAGCATAGATGAGGAGCTTTGAGCGATTTTTATTTGTTAGCCTACTCTGACAGGAGAGGAAAGAAATACATTTTTCTCAGTGTAACTCGGGAACTAATAGGCATATGAGGATTTTGAGGATACCAAAAGAATCCTCACTCAATTCTGCTTCGAAACTTATATTCGGCTAAAAAATTGGCCCACAAAATTTCGAGCTAGTCAGTGGGGAAGAGTTGGTACTTCGGATTTATTGTCTACAATACTCTATACGGAGACTTGAAACAGGTTTGTATTGTTTATATCGATATTTTCCTCTATTTTTATTTGCGCATGTTCTAGTACAAGTCTTTATGAAGCCATTGATACCAAATTTATTGAGGTACAATATATCTGTGAGGGTAAAATACATCCGGGAATGTTGAGTATCGCGGTGACAAAAAAAAGGACGGTCGGGCCTGAGAAAGGTATGATGAGTGGAACAGAAACTTACTGGAAACTTACGGTGCGCGAGAGGGTTAACTCTTCCATTCACTCCATGCCTGGACCTCACCACATGACGTTAACAGAGGAGAAGGGGCGTGAGGGAGTCAGTTTTTTCTTCAAGCACTGGAAAAGGCAGGCCACAGATAGAAGTTGCAAAGGAAAAGCGACCCTCAATGCACTAAATACAGGGCCACTTTTCCCTTGCAACTTATGTTATGTTCTTTCAGGGATTCCTGCTTTTCCCAGTGCAAACTTAGCAGTGGAAAAGCCAGGCTACACATCCCAGGAAGAACAAGATGAAAGTTGCAAAGGAAAAGCGACCCTCAATACACTAAATACGAGGTTACTCTTCCCCTACAACTTGTTTTTTGTTCTTCCTGGGATTCCTGCCTTTCCCAGTGCAAACTTAGGACCAGGAAGAACAAGAGGAAAGTTGTAAAGGAAAATGGACCCTCAGTTAACTAAATTCAATGTCATTCTTCCCCTACAACTTGTTTTTTGTTCTTCCTGGGATATGTAGCCTAGAAAAGAATGGCTTTGTTTTGTTACACCCCTTCCCTGCCAGATGTCTCGCACCTTCTTGATGCAAACCTTAACTCAGATGTTGCTTTCTGTGTATCTTATTTTTTTTTCTATGTATGATTATTATTATTATTATTATTATTATTATTATTATTATTATTATTATTATATTAAACTTGAAACAGAGACCAGAATCACAAGGCTGCAAGCATCACCAAGGCCTAAAGAGTGATGGTCTTTTGTCTCATGACGGTGTGACTTGAGGCATTATGATCATCCAAACATCCTCTTCCTTTTACTTCATTTCCTCCTTTTCTCTTGCAATAAATGAAGTTCGGGAATTCTGGCAGTAAGTAGCAGGTCCTATCATGCGTCCTGCCCTGTGGAGGTGTGACTTGAGGCATTATGATTATCTAAACATCCTCTTCCTTCTACTTTATTTCCTCCTTTTCTCATACAACAATGAAGTTTGGGAATTCTGGGAGTAAGTAGCAGGTCCTATCATGCGTCCTGCCCTGTGGAGGTGTGACTTGAGGCATTTTGATCATCTAAACATCCTCTTCCTTCTACTGTGTTTCCTCCTTTTCTCATACAATAATGAAGTTCAGGAATTCTGGCAGTAAGTAGCAGGTCCTATCATGTGTCCTGTCAGTGGAGGCGTAACTTGAGGCATTATGAAGATCTAACAAGGTCAATAACTGCATTAGTACATGACAATAACTCTTAGGACATAGGCTTGTATTCTCAGATGCTTTTGGCTCTCACAGTAACTATATCCCAAGGTCACAAAGGAGACGAGTCAGACACAAATATCACTGTGACAAGTTCGAATTAAGCCCATGCAAGGCAGCCCTGAAAAAGGAAATCACCCGTTCTTTAGGGGCTAACCCATTAAACTTTTGGATTGGACAACCTCTTCACCCAGGCTGCTCCACTGTGCAAGGAATCAATTGGGAAAACTGTATTTCATGATTTCTTAGAGGCATTCTTTTTCAATTAATTTCCTGCCCCCCAAGCTGCTTCCCACTCCATACAAACAGATCTTCTTTATCAGTCTGTCTGCTCCTTCCACTGCTTGAACACTGCCAATGTTTCACGGTTTTCTCATTGTTCATTTAGGGATGGCTATGCCAACTTTTTGCAGCCTTTTCTTGTAGGTAATAAATTTTGTACGTTTAACTTTTTCTTGCTCAAATTTGCAGGAGTTCAAGGTGGTAGCTTTCCTTTTTTTCTTTTTTCAGTGTTCTTTAAATGTATGAGAGTTTGGTTAAATAAGAGAAGGCAGTGTTAGTGTTAGAGAGGCTGTCTACTCTACTTTCCTTTGCTTGTTTGTGCATGGGAGTCACTGTCAAGCAATACTTCAATAACCGTTATTTGAGTGTTGTTTGACAGTGTCGACTAAATTCATGTAGTGTATGTATTTGTATGCAGCATCAATAGAAGCTTCAAAAAGGTTCACATGTACGTTCTAATGACAAGCAGCTGCACTGGTACTCTCACACTGCGTTAGTGAGCACCGTCCTGCCTGACCTAGCACACATGGCTCATCCCGCATTAATCAAAGTACAGGAGTTCCTCGAGTTACGGCGGAGATACATTTCTAATGATGTGTAGTAACCCGATTTTTTATGCAAGTTGGAACACACCTAAATAACACCTACGTCAAACGGCTTAGGCCTAGTTTGCGGCCATAGGTGTTTCGCCCTTTTCAGAGGGTTTCACAATGCCTAATTTCACTTCCATAGTGATGGCTTTCCTTTTCTTACAAGCCCTGCCATCAGAAGAGCCACCTTTATGCTTGGGAGGCATGATTAAGGGCACAAAGTTGCAAAGAAAAAGCAACAGAAACAACACAACACATCATCTAAGGAACCCAAATGGCGTACAAGTGTAACGTAAACAACGCGCCAGCCTCAGTGCAATGCTTGGTGACGACGTATTCTTCCGCCGCGTTTAACAAACTAGTTCCCACACGAAGTTGGTATTTACGACGCAAACATCAAAAGTTGAAACAAGAACTATTTAATCATTTATGGGGACCGCGTCGTAACCACAAAAAGTTGTAGGTCGAGACTGTCGTAACCCGAGGATTACCTGTAATTTGTTATATTTGAAGGCAACAACAATGCTAAAAGTTTGAAATGGATTCCACAGTATAGTTGTGACTGAGCAGCAGTACTGACGCTCGCACTGTATGTATGGGCAGAGCTACGGTGGACTCAGACGCCTGGCCCACTGCCTCCTTAAAGTAACAACACGAGCTTGTCCAGGCAGCTGTGCCGTCCACAGGCACTGCTGGCCAAGGGGGTCCCTGAGCCCCGTCCCTCCCTTGGAGTCCCTGCAAATTAGCTGGTTGTTTTGTTTTGATAGAAAAGACTACCATACATTAGCCATGAAAATAATGACTTAAAAAAAAGAATTTGGGGTCAATTCTACCCTGAAGAGACTTGACAGAACTTAAGCAACATAAATTCCTTCATACAATGTTGCAAGAAAGATATCATTATGGTGACGACCCATTAGCATTTGCAAGTGATCTTATAATGAACACTAATATGTCCACAGGTAGGCTAGTTAGACAGTCTGTGGCCAGCGATGTGACAGACCAAATATTAAGAGGTGATGTCCGGCACCATAGGTAGTGACGCATTGAAATTACAAGTGTATGGGATCTTAACCCAAGCTTTTCTGTGCACTTTGTAAAGAAGAAGAAACACACAATCAGTGAGAACCACCAAACATCTTTTATGTGAGCCCATGTGTGTGGACATAGCTGGTGGAACAGCTAGATGGAATGGGCGTGGCCGGGGAAAGGTACTGTTGCAGGGGAGGTTGTGTGTGTGTGTGTGTGTGTGTGTGTGTGTGTGTGTGTGTGTGTGTGTGTGTGTGTGTGTGTGGTGCCAGGCAGACTGAGCAACTTGTAGCAGTCACTGGAAGAAAAAAAGGTGTGAGTCTGAATAAGTTACTAGACAGACAGACAGACAGACAAGGAGGCAAGAAGTATTATCCTATATATAATGTCTCATATCTGACCCTGGACTTTTTTTTTTTTTTATTTATTATTATTATTATTTTTTTTTTGTGTGTGTGTTGACTGTATTGTTGAATTGAAACGTTGAATACAGCGTCTACTGGACAGGTCATCCCCACTTAGACATGTAAGGTCATTCACAGTATTTTTTTCAATTAACCTGTGAATGGATGAGTTTGGCAGTGTGCTTAATATGGTCCAGAATAAAATATTTAGTTTGGTGCATTCAATTTATTTTGGACTACAGTTATATTGAAAGTTATATATAAAATTTCAATATGAATAATATGTATATGTTTCTCATGTGGTATTTGTATGCTGTGGTCAATAAACTATCTGTGTGTGTGTGTGTGTGTAAGAAGTTGAAAATTGTTGCTTTTTCTTGAAGTTCTAAATGGTGGTTTTCTAAATGTGGTTGTAATATATTGAGCTATTGTGTAAACTATTGCCTGTTATTATAAAAGTATGTAATATGGTGTACAGAGGGAGAGGCCTCTTCCTGGTATATTGCATCAATATACTGTGTTGTCTTATTCCTAGTGAGTGTGTGATTGTCCTTGATTGTGTTATTCCTAGTGTTATTTTTTTTTTACAGTAAACAGTTCAAGGGCAAAAAAAAGGAAACTAATGAAAAAAAGGCCGCTGCTGACTGCTCCTACAAAAGAGTCAAGAGTAGTGAGTGTGTGATTGTCCTTGATTGTGTTATTCCTTGTGTGATTTTTTTTTTTTACAGTAGAGGAAACAGTTCAAGGGTAAAAAAAAACGAAGCAAGAATAAAAAAAAAAGCCTGCTACTCACTGCTCCTACAAAAGAGTCAAGAGTAGTGAGTGTGTGATTGTCCTTGATTGTGTTATTTCTTGTGAGTGTGTGATTGTCCTCGATCTATGTTATTTTCTCTCTCTCTCTCTCTCTCTCTCTCTCTCTCTCTCTCTCTCTCTCTCTCTACTTTCTTTCCTCCCTTTTCCTTTATCCTTCTCCCATTCCTTCTCCCTTTGTTCCACATAATCTTCCTCCCCTCCTCCGTTCTCTCTCTTTAGGTCTCTCGCGCGCGCGTCGTCCGCCAGCCAGCCAGCCAGCAGAGAGAGAGAAAGAGAGAGAGGCCGGAGCGAGCGTCAGACAGTACCGCGCAGAAGGTTCAGCTGTCATTGCAGACGCCGCCACGCCACCATCACCACCACCACCACACCTCCGCCGTCCCACCAACCACCACCGTGTTTCCTGTTTGTGCCTCCTGCTCCCCCAAGGCCATGCCTAACAAGGGACAAAACAGAAAGCGTGAGTACGGTGAGTGAGTACATGTGTAGGCGTGGCCGCGGAAGTGTGTGTGTGTGCGTGTGTGTGTGTGTGTGATGATAATATTGATGCTGTCAGTAGTGGTGGCGGTGAATATGATCGTAAAATTGGTGATGGTGATGATGTTAGCAGCAATAAAATGGTGGTGATGATGATGGATATACGTAGCAGGGTGGTGAAGATGGTGGCGGTGAATATGATCGTAAAATTGGTGATGGTGATGATGTTAGCAGCAATAAAATGGTGGTGATGATGATGGATATACGTAGCAGGGTGGTGAAGATGGTGGTGGGGGGGCGGTGGTGGTGAGAATAGTGCAGGGTGGGGTGATGGTGACCAAGCGGTGATGAAGGGGTGAATATGATCGTAAAATTGGTGGAGAAGTGTGTGTGGGGGTGGGTGGGGTGATGATCATAACGATAGCAAGAAAATGGTCGTGAATGAGGATGATGTATATATATAGCCACTCCAACCTTTTATTTATTTATTTATTTCGTTCCTTCTCTTCTCCTAT